>NC_134484.1:396443442-396531303 GCF_040206685.1 Ascaphus truei | reverse complement strand
TACACACTTCTCTCTCTCTCTCTCTCTCTCTCTCTCTCTCTCTCACACACACACTTCTCTCTCTCTCTCTCTCTCTCTCTCACACACACTTCTCTCTCTCTCTCTCTCTCTGACACTTCTCTCTCTCTCACACTCCTTCTCTCTCTCACTCTCTCTCACACTCTCTCTCTCACACTCTCTCTCTCACACTCTCTCTCACACTCTCTCTCTCACAATCTCTCTCTCTCAAACTCTCTCCCATTTCACACCTCAGGAGCCCCCATCCCATGTATTTCTCTCCTTTCCGTTTCACCCTCCCGCCTCGCATGTATTTCTCTCCCCTGCTTCTCACTCTTACTCCCTCTTTTCCTCACTCACCCCATCTCTCCTCTCCCTCCATCAATTACCCCACGCTTACTCATTCCGTCTCCCCCCCCCACAATTCCTCACACAAGATATATACCTAAAAACTTCCCACCCCCGAATACATACAAAAAAATCCCCACCCCCCAAATATATACAAAAAAACACCTAATTTATATATATATATATATATATATATATATATATATATATATATATATATATATATATACACACACACACAATCACACACACCCCCAATACATATAAAAATTACCCCAATACCCCCAATACATATACAAATTACCCAACACCCCCAATACATATACAAATTACTCAAACACATAAAAATTACCCCAACACCCCCAATACATATATATAAATTACCCCAACACCCCCAATACATATACAAATTACCCCAACACACAAAAATTACCCCAACACCCCCAATACATATAAAAATTACCCCAAAACCCCCCAATACATATAAATATTACCCCAACACCCCCAATACATATAAAAATTACCCCAACACCCCCAATACATATACAAATTACCCCAACACATAAAAATTACCCCAACACCCCCAATACATATATAAATTACCCAAACACATAAAAATTACCCCAAAACCCCCAATACATATAAATATTACCCCAACACCCCCAATACATATAAAAATTACCCCAACACCCCCAATACATATATAAAAATTACCCTAACACCCCCAATACATTTATAAAAATTACCCCAACACACCCAATACATATACAAATTACCACAACACCCCCAATACATATACAAATTACCCCAACACCCCCAATACATATACAAATTACCCCAACACCCCCAATACATATACAAATTACCCAAACACATAAAAATTACCCCAACACCCCCAATACATATATAAAAATTACCCCAACACCCCCAATACATATATAAAAATTACCCCAACACCCCCAATACATATACAAATTACCCCAACACCCCCAATACATATAAAAATTACCCCAACACCCCCAATACATATACAAATTACCCCAACACCCCCAATACATATATAAAAATTACCCCAACACCCCCAATAAATATAAAAATTACCCCAACACACCCAATACATATACAAATTACCCCAACACATAAAAATTACCCCAACACCCCCAATACATATACAAATTACCCAAACACATAAAAATTACCCCAAAACCCCCAATACATACAGTATAGAAATTACCCCAACACCCCCAATACATATATAAAAAATACCCCAACAACCCCAATACATATACAAATTACCCCAACAAATAAAAATTACCCCAACACCCCCAATACATATAAAAATTACCCCAACACCCCAAATACATATATAAAAATTACCCCAACACCCCCAATACATATAAAAATTACCCCAACACACCCAATACATACAAATTACCCCAACACACCCAATACATACAAATTACCCCAACACCCCCAATATATATACAAATTACCCCAACACCCCCAATACATATACAAATTACCCAAACACATAAAAATTACCCCAACACCCCCAATACATATATAAAAATTACCTCAACACCCCCAATACATATATAAAAATTACCCCAACACCCCTAATACATATACAAATTACCCCAACACCCCCAATACATATACAAATTACCCCAACACCCCCAATACATATATAAAAATTACCCCAACACCCCCAATACATATAAAAATTACCCTAATACATATATTTACCTTGGGGATGATGGTCAGACCGGTGGCTTGTGGGGGGGGGGGGTGGCGTGCCGGTGATGCGTTGGGCCGATGCTGCTGGGGGGGGGTATGGCTGACCGGCCTGGTCCCTACACGGGGGAGGTCAATGCTGCGGGGGCCTGTGCCACGTGGGGGAGGGACGGTGTGCTGCGGGGGGAGGGCCGGTGTGCTGCAGGGAGGGAGGAGGGGGTGAGGCTGCAGTGCTTCTGGGACACATCTGTCTCCCAGTGCTGCTCCTCGAGCGCGCGCCGGGCCTCCCTCTCTCTTACTTCCGGCGCTGCCAGGGAGACCCGGCACCGGCTTCAGAGGTTTTTTTTCAGAGGTTTTTTTTTTTTTTAATTAACTAGCAGCCCTTGTTTCACGCTGCTGGCGGCCCTGATCGCGGCACCCCTCTAGCCAAGCCGTGGTGCACCAGGACGCCGCGGCGCACACTTTGGGAACCACTGCCTTAGCGGTTAGCCGCTAAGGTAATGAAGTGGCCTTTAAATTCATTTTTCCTGCCTCGGATGCATGCCGGGGGGCTTCGGTGCTGGTATTAATGGGTATCAGCTCCGAAAAGCCCCGGCATCAATCCGAGCCAGGAACAGGGCCTGTTTTTTTTTCTATGTATCGCTGCTCAGCAGCAGATTTTTGCCAACTTTTGTTGGCGGAGCAAATTGGAGAAGATTTCTCCATTCTAGAGCGCCGATCAGTGCCGAGATGCTGATCGGCGCAACTAGAATACGGCGGGTTTTAAAACTGTCGAAATATTGATTCTTGCCACCGCGTGGCAAGTTTTTTTTTCCGAAAAAAAAAAGGCAGATTTTCCACATTTCGCCAGTTTTCCAGCATTTACTGAATTGCTGTAGGCATATTTGCCAAAAAACTGGCGAGATAGGGCTTCTCGCAGGTTTCTGCATGTCTCCCTTATAAATTCCTGAAAATGTAGATGAAGAGATGTTCTGCGATTTTCTATCAAATCTCTCTGAACGTATTTTTCACATTGACCGTGAGTCCCATACCAGCCAGTAAAGGCAAAGTCCTTACTAAATATATAACCTTTATGACCAGAAATTCTTTCTTCTATAAGTTTCCTTGCTTCTATCCTATTCATTTTGTAATTTCTTGACTGTATTTACTCTTACTCAAAGTGTTATGGTGCAGAGAACCACTTCATTTTTATTTACAAACAAAGAATACCACGATCATTTTTATTCAGACACTTTTAGTTACACTATGGTATTGAAATAACAGGCCCAGTGACACCCACGGGTCCACCCGAGGTCACCCGTCACCTGGAGGCCAACGGACACCCACGGGGACAACCTGGAGGCCCACAGACACCCGTGGGGATCACACGGGGACCCCACCGGCATCTGGTATCAATCTTGTAAATCAAAAATAAATGATGGTTTTATATGGGGGCACAGAGGGTGGGTTGTGTATTGGTGGTTAGTAGATAATGTAATGTTTATTGGGCGAAGAAGGGGTGAATGAAGGGCCAAGTACCCGCTTCACTCACCCCCTCTGTCCCCAATAAAGCTGATGTTGTTCCTTAACCCCTCCATTGCCTTCGCGGTTTTCCGCTAATGTAATGAAGTTGCCTGTAAATGCAATTTTTTTGCATGGGACTCATACCGGGCCTCCGGTGCTGATATTAATGGATATCAACTCTAGAGACTACCAGCATCAATCCGATGCAGGAAAAACGCATTTTGTTTTCTAAATCCTGTCTCATCGCTTCTCGGCAGCTTCTCACCACCTTCCTGCCAACTTTTCCAAACTGGATTATTTTGAGAGGAAATCTCTATTCTATAGCGGCGATTAGCCTCGATTAAGCTAATTGGGGCTACTAGAATTCCACGAGTTTGAAAACCTAGCGATAAATGGCTTATCGCTGCTAGTTTGTTGTTTTTTTTTTCTCAAAAATTTTTTTTGATGAATATTTCTCTTATCGCCGACTTAGTAGAGTGGCTTATCGGTGCTTAGTGCAAGGGCCCCTATGTGTTTCTTTTTCTTTCCCTCATGCACCTTATTTATATATTTAAGATATTTGGACATTTTAAACTATGTGCACCTTGCCTCCTATCTTCCAGGGTGTACATGCGGATGTCCCTTGGTCTTTCCTTATAAGGCTACGCTTATAGTTCTGGCGACGCGACGGCGACAGGTCGCTGTAAAAATCAAATTGAGATGACTTCCAGCGTTCGTGACCAAGACGTCACGCTGTGCTTAGTATAAGCGCATGCGACGGCGGCAATGAATTTGTTTTGACGTGACATCACTGTGGCCGTCGCCGGCACTATAAACGCAGCCTATGGCTTTAAATTAAAACTTGAAACTCTTTGTTGGCATTTTTGGACCGTCTCGGCACTGTCCTTTTAGAGATGAACAGTGTTCAATTTCAAAAGGAGAAAATGGGCAGTTTGAATATATTCCCATCATATCTTCAATGCTGTTCTAAATCCCAGCAATATTGGCTCCTTATTTCTTATTGAAAAAATTACAACATGGTAGTGTGATGAAACCAATAAAAAGTTTATATTATAATATAGTAATATTGTACACTCTACAGGACAAAGGCACCTACCCCGTCATGTGTGCTGTTCTGCATTGTGCACATATTTGTATTCTTGTATTGTATAGTATGTCTGTAATGTGCTGAACACATCCAGTGTGTTAATACAAATACTACACAATACAAATACCTATATTTTATTTATTTATTTTCAGAGCTTTGTTTGGAACCATAAATCATACAGTAATTGTACTTTGGGATAATTAACTGAATCTCTCAACATTCAACATACCTTATATCTCTACTCTCCGTTTTAACCCTTTAAAATGTTTAACCTTTGCTGCAGGAACTTCTCTGCCTACTTTATCAGAATGTTTGAATTTTAAAGTTTTTTTTTTAGTATATTTTATTGTTATTTTATTTCTGCTTAATTATACGGCTTTGTTGAAATATCACTAACAATATTAAAATAAAGGTTTATTATGCTATGCTTTGATTCCACCTACTTTTCACACCTCAGTCAGGCTGCTGACAGATTTCCTGAGTATCCACCGGGCCATGGGATGTTGAGCATTGGGAAGGGGGGGAATGTTCTGACAAGTTGTTAAGTAGGGGAAGGTCAATTCTCTGTTGACTATGGGGAGGAGGAAGGATGGGAAGGAGAACCGGCCCTAACTTGAAAGGGGAAAAGGGCCTGCTTCCCCTTTCCCCCCAGTCAGTAACCCTGTGAGACTCTTTCACGCTTCCCTCTTTCAATCTCCCCACGCTCTCTCTCTCCCCAACTCTCTCTCACTCTCACTCCTCCAACTCTCTCTCACTCCCCTAACTATGTCTCTTAATGTCCCCCTGTCACTCTCTCACCTCTCCCTTCTCTTCCCCCACTCCCAGTGTCTCTCACTCCTCCCCTTTCTTTCACACCCACTCTTTCACCCCTCTTTCTTTAACTCCACTATTTTGCTCACCTCCTCTCTCACCCCTTCTTTCTCTCAATGCCCCCCTTTCTTTCACCCCCCAATCCCAATCCTCCTCTCTCTGTTTCTCCCCCTCACGCTCTCACTCCCCCTGTTTTACTCTTACCTCACCTCTTTCTATAATTCTGTTCCTCTGGGCCCAAACGATAGACTGGGTTGAGGGGTCTGGGCTCTACCTGGTTGTGAGGTAGAGCCCAATTTCTTGTGCTGTTGCACGGAAAAGTTGTCCTTGCAGTCACCCTGTTAACTGCCCTGCCTGCAGTGTCCTCTGGTGCAGCAAATGTTATTGTCAGTCCAGTCACTGATTATTTCCCAACATTTTCCATCACAAAATGCTTCCCTGTTGAAATATTTTGCTTCCGAAACAATAATTTTAATGTATTACTAAAAGAAACTAAGAAGACTAAATATTTTAAAATACAGTATGTACAGTATATTTGTTGTTTTTTTAATGGCCCATCTGTGCAAAACAATCGTCTCCCCCCTCTTACATAGTTAAATAAAATATCTACTACAGGGATTTTTCAAGACAGGTTTTCTGTTTATTCAAAGAACAATAGCACAACATAAAATAATCTACAGATATTAGTGGAAAGGAGATTTCAGCAGCAGCGAAGGAATTACAGGAAACTGGTGATGGCAGATATAGTAGATACATTTAAGAAAAGATTAGACAGCTTCTTAAAAAGAAAAAGGTATTCAGGGATATACCGAACAAGGTCAAATATAGGCACAACATTGATCTAGGGAGGAATCTGACTGCCATTACTGGAGTGTTGAAAGAATTCCCCTCTCCTCTCTTTGATACACAAATTGCAAATGCTGAATTAAAGTTTTTTGTTATTTTCCTCTTGATCAATATAACTATAAAATATAATATGAGCATCTCACGCAGTTAGAATTTTGCATAGGTTGAAATAAAATGACATTTGTCTTGTTTCAACCTAAAGTACAATGTTATGCTGATCCCAGCATAAAAGCAACTATTTTGTATGTAGGAATTCTCTTTTCAGTAAATGGAGGCTATCAGCCTGTAAAAAACGCTCAAAAGATATCTGTAGCTGTTCCAACCCTAGTTTAAGCTTAAAACTACAACAGCTTCCTGAAAATCATGAGAACACACCTACCAGACTATATATACCCTTCATGCACAAGTGATGTTTTATGGTTTATAATGAGAGGTTCATTGAACTGAACACCTTTGCTGGCACGATTCACTACCTTTTTCTCTTTCAAAGTCAAGCAATTCTTTTCAATAGCTTGGAATGTCTGTGTTCTAGATAGAATTGTGTGTTCATATTCCTTGTGATTTAGATGTAAAAGGACTACTGCAGCAAAAGTAGCCTACTTTCTGAGCTTGTTAAATTAAAGTATGTGAAGTAGCATTTTTTACACTGCATGGATAAAATAATGAAACATACAGCACGTTCAACTTACTTGATCATTTGAACAAACAACAATTAATCTCAACACATTAAAAGCCTCGCAGTATTAAGAACAGACTTTAGGGAAAACTATATGCAAATTACATACAAATGAGCCAGGACCATAAAATACCACCCTCACAGAGCTCTGTTAATGTTGATGCCAGAAAATAATGTTAATACATTGAAGTCACACCTATACCTGGCAATACTCCCAGTAACTTGATGGTACTCCAGACACTGAAATATGGAAAAAGCAATAGACAAAAGCCCTATTTCAGTGCCTGGCTGGGAGTAGTGCAGGTTAAGTTATGACTTATTAATGTAGCATTATTGTCTGGTTTTATTTCTCTCTCCTCATCTCCAAAAGCCATATTACAGTGTCTGGCTAAGAGTAATGCAAAGACATAAATGAGTATAAAGGTAGCCTTTTCTCCTCCTTCAAACACGCAACAGTTATACCATTAGTCAAAAACAGCAAGATTTACCCTTCTTATCTCTCTAAGTATCCTGTCTCCCTCTTGCCTTTTGCCTTTAAATACCTTGAACGCCTTGTATTCTCTCACTTGACTCCATTTTCTCACCTATTCTGTGCTAGACCCTCTCCAATCTTTCTTCCACCATGCAACCTCCACCAAAATAGCCCTCATTAAAATACATAATGACCTCCATGCTGCCAAAGACAAAGGTCATTACACTCTGCTCATATTGCTTGACCTGTCTGCAGGCTTTGACACTGTGGACCACCCTCTTCTCCTTCACATTCTCCATACTCTTGGTATCCGTCATATAGCTTTATCCTGGATTTCCTCTTACCTCTCCCATCGTACTTTCAGTGTCTCGTTTGCTACTGTCGATCTCTCTGTGGGTGTATCACAGGGATCTGTCATAGAACGTCTTTTTTTTCTCTTTACACACACTCTCTAGGAGATCTTATCACATCTCTTGGGTTCAAAAATCGCCTCTCTACTGATGACACACACATTTACTTTTCAAACCCCAGAACTTATACCTGCTGTAAAGACCAAAGTCTCTGAATGTCTCTCTGCTACAGTATATCATCCTGGATGGACCTCCGCCGACTCAAACTTAACATGTAAAAAACGTAGCTCCTCATACGTCCTCCCACGTCTGGCTCTACTGCCTCATTCTATACTACTGTTGGCAGCCCTATCATACACCCTGTATCACAAGCGCGCTGCCTAGGTGTTCGTTTGACACCTCCATTACATTCTTCTATCATATTCACAACGTAACTAAAACCTGTTGTTTTTTCCTCTGTAATGTTACAAAGATATGACCTTTCCTCTGTTGCTCTACTGCTAAAAACTCTGATTCAGGCCTCAATTCTCTCCCGTATCAACTATTGTAACCTGCTGTCGGGCCTGTTTGTCTCTCACCTGTCTCCCCCACAATCTATCCTAAATGCTGCTGCTAGAATCACTTTACTCTTTCCTAAATTTGACTCAGTATCTCTCTTGCTTAAATCCTTCTGCTGGCTTCCTATCAAATCCCGTAATTACACACAAAATTCTCCTCCTCACTTTTAAGGCTATTCTGCATTTCCTAAGCGCTCAGCCCTAATTTCTCGCTATAAGCCGTCCCACCTCTGCTCAAGGATGTTTTTTGTATCTAAAGCCCTCTCCTGCATAAAACCTCTTTCACCTCTGCCCTTCCCCTCAACATCCGACTAGCACCTCCTCTATCCACCTTTAAGATCCATTGTATTGTATTGTATGTCTTTATTTATATAGCGCCATTAATGTACATAGCGCTTCACTGTAGAAATACATGTGGTAATCAAATAAATAACAGATCATGGGAATAAGTGCTTTAGACATAAAAGTAACATTAAGGAAGAGGAGTCCCTTCCCCGAGGAGCTTACAGTATAATTGGTAGGTAGGGGAACGTACAGAGACAGTAGGAGGGAGTTCTGGTAAGTGCGTCTGCAGGGGGCCAAGCTTTATGTATCATGTGTTCGGAATATCCACAGTGCTATTCATATGCTTCTTTAAGCAAGTGTGTCTTAGGTGGGTCTTAAAGGTGGATAGAGAAGGTGCAAGTCGGGTACTGAGGGGAAGGGCATTCCAGAGGTGTGGGGCAGTCAGTAAAAAAGGTTTAAGGCGGGAGAGGGCTTTAGATACAAAGGGGGTAGAAAGAAGACATCCTTGAGAAGAACGCAAGAGTCTGGATGGTGCATAATGAGAAATTATGGCTGAGATATAAGGAGGGTCAGAAGAGTGTAAAGCTTTAAAAGTGAGGAGAAGAATGGAGTGTGAGATGTGGGATTTGATCGGAAGCCAGGAGAGGGATTTCATGAGGGGAGATGCTGAGACAGATCTAGGAAAGAGTAGAGTGATTCTGGCAGCAGCGTTTAGGATAGATTGTAGGGGAGACAGGTGAGAGGCAGGAAGGCCGGACAGCAGGAGGTTACAGTAATCAAGACGGGAGAGAATGAGGTCCTGAGTCAGAGTTTTAGCAGTCGAGCAACAATGGAAAGGGCGTATCTTTGTTATATTGCGGAGGAAAAAGCGACAGGTTTTAGATATGTTTTGCATGTGAGGGGCGAATGTGAGAGAGGAGTCAAGTGTGACCCCTAGGCAGCGTGCTTGGGCTACTGGGTGAATGATCGTCATTCCAACAGTAATGTGGAAGGAGGTAGTAGGGCCAGGTTTGGGAGGAAGTATGAGGAGCTCTGTTTTAGCCATGTTGTGTTTAAGGCGGTGGAGGGCCATCCAGGATGATATAGCAGAGAGACATTCAGAAACTTTGGTTTGTACAGCAGGTGTAAGGTTGAAAAGTATATTTGTGTGTCGTCAACATAGAGGTGATTTTTAAACCCAAAAGATGTTATTAGGTCACCTAGAGAGAGTGTGTACAGAGAAAAGAGAAGAGGTCCCAGGACAGAGCCCTAGGGTACCCCCACAGAGAGATCAATAGAGGAGGAGGAGGTGTTAGCAGAAGAGACACTGAAAGTACGATGGGAGAGGTAGGATGAGATCCAGGATAGAGCTTTGTTCTGAATACCAAGAGTATGGAGAATGTAGAGGAGAAGAGAGTGGTCCACGGTGTCAAATGCTGCAGAAAGGTCGAGTAATATGAGCAGAGTGTAATAACTCTGTCTTTGGCAGCATGGAGGTCGTCAGTTATTTTAGTGAGGGCTGTTTCCGTGGAGTGAGAAGTGGGGAAGCCAGATTGTAGAGGGTCTAGGAGAGAATAGGTGTTGAGAAAATGGAGCAAGTCAGAGAATACAAGACGTTCAAGGAGTTTAGAGGCAAAAGGCAGGAGGGAGACAGGTCAATAGTTACAAAGACAGGTAGGGTCAAGCTTGCTGTTTTTGAGTACTGGTATAACTGTTGCATGTTTGAAGGAGGATGGAAATGTTCCAGAGCAGAGGGCAGAGTTAAAAATGTGTGTGAGCGTAGGGATTATAGTAGGACCAAGAGGTTTTAGGAGATGGGAGGGAATGGGGTCAAGAGAGCAAGTGGTAGAGGGAGAAGAGGCGATCAACAGTGACACATCTCCTCTGAGACAGTTGAAAAAGAATCAAGGAAGGCAGGAGGAGAGTTAGGAATAGGTGTAGGATGGGAGGAAGAAACAGAGGGGATGTTCTGCCGTAAGGATTCCACCTTTTCCTTAAAATAGTCAGCAAAGTCCTGAGCGGAGATGGAGGAAGGAGAGGCAGCTGAGGGTGGTTTGAGTAGAGTATCAAAGACAGAGAACAGTCGACGTGGGTTAGATTTGTGCATGTTGATTAGTGAAGAAAAGTAGGCTTGTTTAGCTTGCGAGAGGGCAGAGTTGAAACAGGATAGCATAAATTTGTAGTGAAGGAAGTCTGCGAGAGTATGAGATTTCCTCCAGAGGCTTTCAGAGGAATGAGTGGAGGAACGCAGCATGCACATGTGGGAATTTAGCCAGGGTCTAGGGTAAAAAGGGCGAGGATGGCATAGAGAAAGCGGGGCATGTAAATCAAGAGAGGACAAGGCAGAGTTGTAGTTCCGGACCAGGTTGTCAGGGTCTGTAGCAGAGCTGAGAGAGGAGAGGGAGGAGCATAAAGTGGACTCAAAGTCAGGTAAGTGAATAGAGCGCAGGTTTCTGCAGAACCGGGGGGTAGATGGAGGTGGAGAAGGGGAGAAGCGAGATAGAGAGAATGAGATGAGGTGATGGTCAGAGAGAGGAAAAGGGGAAATGGAGAAATCAGAGAGAGAGAAGTTTTTAGTGAAAACCATGTCTAAGTAGTGGCCATCCTTGTGGGTGCTGGCTGCAGTTCACTGTTGAAGGCCAAAAGAAGAGGTTAGAGAAAGAAAGCGGGAAGCCTAAGGGAGAGAGGGGTCATCAATGTGGCAATTGAAGTCCCCAAGGAGAAGAACAGGGGAGTCTGAGGAGAGAAAGAAAGAGAGCCAGGAAGGCAGAAGGGGGATGAGTAGAGGTAGGTGGGCGATAGATGAGAGCCACAGGGAGAGGAGAGAAGTGTGAGCCTCAAAGGAGGGAAAAGCAAGAGATGGAGGAATAGGAAGGGTTTGGTAACGACAGAGAGAGGAGAGCAGGAGCCCCACGCCTCCACCCCTGCCATCAGTGCGCGGAGTGTGGGAGAAAGAAAGGCCACCATAAGAGAGGGCAGCTTCCAGAGCAGAGTCAGACTGAGTGAGCCAGGTCTCAGTTATAGCAAATAGGAGCAGAGAGTGAGAGAGAAAATAGTCATGTACAGAGAGGAACTTGTTAGAAAGGGAGCGAGCATTCCAAAGGGCACAGGAGAAAGGGAGAGAGGAGGAAGGGTAGCAAGGGATGGGTATGAGGTTGGAGGGGTTGACACCAGAAGGAGTAGAGGTTGCAATTGGCAGGCGAGGACGAGAGCATGTAGGAATAAGGCAGGGACCAGGATTGGGAGATATATCCCCAGAAGCAAGGAGGAGAAGCATGGATGGAAAGAAGATGTGTAAGGATGATTTGTAGGGGTGTTTTTTAGTGCAGGGGATATAGCTGTGTGGTGTCAGAGGACGCAGGTAAGAAAGGAGTTCATGTGAACAGAGAAGTGGTGAAGGAAGGAGAGATGGAGATATATGAATAGTTAGAGACATACTGAGGCTGGTAAAAAGAAGTGCATAATTTGAGAAGAAGTGAAGTGGTAAAGGCAGCATCACAGCAGTAATGATGCAGTCTGGTATAGATGATATCCTCCTTTCCAGCGTAGTTCAAATGCAGGAATCAGGGCCAATAGGTGTTGTCACTTCTTCACAACTTCCTTTCAAAACTTCAGTGGTTCAGTAGTCCTGCCACTTATAATGGGCTGCAGGCAGACTAGCTGTTCTGACTGGGTTTATATGGGCCCTAAAAGTCATCTGACAGTTTGGTTCTGTCTGCTTAATTAGCACATCTGAGGCACATTCAACCAGATAGTTTTCTACACATGGTTTTACCTGCCTAGGTTTCAACGCTTAATTTGATTAGGGGTAGAAAGAAAACAGCATTCAAATATGTTTTTTTTACCTAGCATTGTATCACTTGCATATACTATAATACACACATGAAAGGCTTCAATGAGAGGATTTAGAGATGGATTTTACCTAGCATTGTATAACTTGCATATACTATAATATATAATCCATTTTAAAACACACCTCCATCTATAATATATAATCCATCTTAAAACACACCTCTTTAACGAAGCCTATGGATAGCTCCGTAACTGATACTGGATACTTCATACATCAACCTTGGCCCCTTGTAGATGCACTTACCAGAACACCCTCTTACTGTCTCTGTATGTTCTTCCTACTTACCACTTAGACCGTAAGCTCTTCTGGGCAGGGAGTCGTCCTAATGTTACTTTATGTCTCATGCACTTATTCCCATTATGTGTTAGATTATTATGTCACGTGTATTACTGCTGTGATGCGCTATGTACATAGATTTCACTATATAACTAAAGATATATATGCTGTACATACATAACAGTCATGTTATTGGAGGATAACATAGCGCTAGTCTGCAATAAAATCATGTCAACCCTATGCTAATAAGCTCTAGTATGGATGTTGTGTGTGCATATCAATTTTTTTTGTGTACTGTAAACTCAGGACACATAACGTCTGTTTCGAATTTAGGTAGAATCACGTCATTTGCCCTGATTTGATGGGTTCAGGGAGTATTGGCCTAGGTGAGGTCTCACCAATAATCCATAAAGTGGCATCCCTACTGCTCTCTTTCTACTGCTAATACCTCTTCCTATTGAACCTAGCATCTTGCTAGCTTTGTTACATTACTCCACTGGTCACCTTTCTACCCTCCAAATTTACTCAATTTATCCCAACTCTCTGTTGCCTACCTGTATCCTGTTATCAATTTAATGACTTTAGAATCCAATTCCAATCATTGCAACTGGTTTATCAAGATAGAGAAATAGCAAAAGTGCTCAAATGCCAGGCCAATGATGATATAATGCCAGAACCACCATCCAAAGGAAATCCGTAATCACAAATATAGAGTAGTGATAATGCAACAACAATAATGGGTACAGACCTCCTGAAGACAGGTAGTGACAGGTAGTACAAGCCCACCCACGATCAATCTCACTGGTAGGTTCCCCTAAGTTAGCAAAAGTACTCACGTTCCTTGTGTGGCTGGCTGGCTGTGCAGCTTCCAATGCTTGTATGCAGGAGTAAAAAATTGGGAGCAGCGCACGAACCGAATGGAGCAGGTAAGGACCTGGAATCAAAATATGTAAAAAGGGTACTTTATTGTGTCATGAGACCTATCCAACGTGTTTCGAACGTCACAGCATTCTTTATCAAGGATAAAATACAATGTGATACCACCTAATAAATACCCTCTTACCTGCCGCCAATTCGCGCCAAAACGGCAACGTGATGACGTCATGACGCAATGCGCAAAGACTTGAGCATGCGCAGAACGCCACCGCGCGGTTGAAGGGCGGAAGTGTCTATGCAGGATAAGAAGAGAGGCTAAAACAAGTGAGGGCAAGATGAATACAGTAGCCTCAATAGGACAAAAAGGGGTCCGAAGACCAGCTCAAGTAAAAATGATAACTAATAATCCTCTACACACCATAAGGATAAATAAAGGACAAAGAAAAAGAAAAAGAAAACACTATAAGGCATATAAGAATCCAAAGAGTTATTAAAAATAGTTTAAATTTAAAAACAAGAAAACATTGATAACTAATAAATGGAGATGACCAATATGACACAATATATAATAATATGAAATCATCAAAAATATAACCAATTAAGATGTCAGATAGTAATATGTGGACTTAGAACATAATATATAAAAGAAACACAGAAAAAAAGAGATAGAAGAAAACAGGAAAATATATAAAAATTGAAAAATATATATATTGAAATTCCAAAAACATATTTATGAATAAGAATTCCTTGGTTCAACAATGATCTAAACCTACAAGAAATGGGCTAATTGCCATTCAATATTTAAACCCATAGGGAAGCGCGTTCTAAGAATAAAAATCCAATACGCTTCCCTACGGTTTAATAAATTGATACGGTCACCTCCTCTAGGTCTGTTATGAACTAATTCTATGCCCAAAAATGAAAAGTTCCCAATGCCTCCCTGTCTACATTTAGAGAAGTGTTTGGATACTGGATGATTAGTAACATTCAATCTTATAAGTCTTAAATGCTCTAATATCCTGACTTTAAGAGCTCTGATCGTTCTCTCCACATATCTTTTACCACAACCACATGTTATGAGGTATACCACGAATTGACTTTTACAGTTTATAATGCTGTTAATGTAGAATTGTTTTATGTGATTGCCCACTTGGTTTTCATGTGGATGTGGTAAACTGTCCTGAAAACAAATAGGAGGTTTCATGTGTTTGCAAACACTACAAGAACTGCATTTGAAAGAACCCCTGGTGATAAAAGAAGAATTACTAATTCTAGGGATAGTTATGTCACTTGGGGAGATATATGAACCAACAGTTCTCACCCTACGATACAAAAACTTGGGACCTCAACCAATGTATTTATTCAATACTGGGTCCATAGATAAGACATTCCAATGCTTGGATATAATTGATTTTATCTTCCCACTCTGTTTATTAAACTGTGAGATAAAAAGTGGACATTTATTGTCAAATTTATTATGTCCTTGGTTCTTATATTTATTCTTATAAGTTTGTACATGTGTATCAAGGGGAGAGTGCCCAATATCCCGAGTGGGCAACAAGGATGATCTCTCTGTATTGAGGGTAATATCAAATGCATCATTAATGCTAGTCTCAGAATAACCTCTGTCAATAAAACGTTGACTAAGGTCCTCAGACTGAGAGAGGAAACTACCAGGTGTAGAGCAGTTCCTTCTCAGCCTGAGGAACTTTCCCTTAGGAATAGCTCTAATAACATGGAATGGATGGCAACTGTTGGCCCTTAATAAGGTATTTCTTGAGTTTAGTTTCCTATAAACATCTGTTTGAATTATTTTATCAATATCCACAAATAATTGTAGATCCAGAAACTCAATATTGTGTGAGTGAAAATTAAGAGTGAATTTAAGATTGTAATCATTATTATTAAGATAATTAGCAAAAGAGTGCAGTGTAGTGACATCCCCTTTCCAAATAATAATCAGATCGTCCACAAATTTTTTATAAAAAATAATATTGTTACGAAAAGTGTTAGTGCATGAAAAAATAAATTGTGCTTCCCACCACCCCATAAAAAGATTTGCATATGAAGGAACAAAACTCGTACCCATGGCAGTGCCAATTAATTGTAAATAAAATTTGTGATTAAAAGTAAAAAAATTGTGTGTGAGAAGAAATAAGATTGCATCTAAAATAAATGCAGATTGAAAGATTGAAATTTCTGGTATCTCAATAAATTGGCGGACAGCTGCCATCCCATGATCATGCTGTATAATTGAATAAAGAGATATGACATCAAGTGTTACCCACAAATAATGATTGTCCCAAGTGACGGGCTTAATTTGACTAAGAAGATCACCAGAGTCCAGTATAAATGAGGGTAACATTTTTTACAAAAGGTTGAAGAAAATTGTTAACGTATCTAGAAAGACCATCTCCCAAAGATCCAATACTAGAGACAATTGGCAGACCAGGAGGGTCGACCAATGTCTTATGGATCTTTGGGAGATGGTGGAAGATAGGAACAATAGGATGTGATGGAATAATATACTGAACCTCATCACTGGAAAGAACCTCCATAATGACACCCGAGTCTACTAGTTCAACAAGGGCTTCCAAAAAGCGTGGTGTGGGATCTGCGGATAGCACAGAGTAGGACAAGCCATCATCAGGTTGGTGTAAAGCCTCCCTGACATAACTGTCTCTACTCTGTATGTCAGGGAGGCTTTACGCCAACTTCATGATGGCTTGTCTACTCTGTGCTATCCGCAGATCCCACACCGTGCTTTTTGGAAGCCCTTGTTGAACTAGTAGACTCGGGTTTCATTATGGAGGTTCTTTCCAGTGATGAGGTTCAGTATATTATTCCATCACATCCTATTGTTCCTATCTTCCACCATCTCCCAAAGATCCATAAGACATTGGTCGACCCTCCTGGTCGGACAATTGTCTCTAGTATTGGATCTTTGGGAGATGGTCTTTCTAGATACGTTAACAATTTTCTTCAACCTCTGTAAAAATGTTACCCTCATTTATACTGGACTCCTGTGATCTTCTTAGTCAAATTAAGCATGTCACTTGGGACAATCATTATTTGTGGGTAACACTTGATGTCATATCTATTTATTCAATTATACAGCACAATCATGGGATGGCAGCTGTCTGCCAATTTATTGAGATACCAGAAATTTCAATCTTTCAATCTGCATTTATTTTAGATGCAATCTTATTTTTTCTCATACACATTTGTATTTACTTTTAATCACAAATTTTATTTACAATTAATTGGCACTGCCATGGGTACGAGCTCTGCTCCTTCGTATGCAAATCTTTTTATGGGGTGGTGGGAAGCACAATTTATTTTTTCATGCACTAACACTTTTCATAACAATATCATTTTTTATAAAAGATTTGTGGACGATCTAATTATTATTTGGAAAGGGGATGTCACTACACTGCACTCTTTTGTTAATTATCTTAATAATAACGATTACAATCTTAAATTCACTCTTAATTTTCACTCACACAATATTGAGTTTCTGGATCTACAATTATTTGTGGATATTGATAAAATAATTCAAACAGATGTTTATAGGAAACTAAACTCAAGAAATACCTTATTAAGGGCGGACAGTTGCCATCCATTCCATGTTATTAGAGCTATTCCTAAGGGAAAGTTCCTCAGGCTGAGAAGGAACTGCTCTACACCTGGTAGTTTCCTCTCTCAGTCTGAGGACCTTAGTCAACGATTTATTGACAGAGGTTATTCTGAGACTAGCATCAATGATGCATTGGATATTGCCCTCAATACAGAGAGATCATCCTTGTTGCCCACTCAGGATATTGGACACTCTCCCCTTGATACACATGTACAAACTTATAAGAATAAATATAAGAACCAAGGACATAATAAATTTGCCAATAAATGTCCACCTTTTATCTCACAGTTTAATAAACAGAGTGGGAAGATAAAATCAATTATATTCAAGCATTGGAATGTCTTATCTATGGACCCAGTATTGAATAAATACATTGGTTGAGGTCCCAAGTTTTTGTATCGTAGGGTGAGAACTGTTGGTTCATATATCTCCCCAAGTGACATAACTATCCCTAGAATTAGTAATTCTTCTTTTATCAGCAGGGGTTCTTTCAAATGCGGTTCTTGTAGTGTTTGCAAACACATGAAACCTCCTAATGTTTTTCAGGACAATTTACCACATCCACATGAAAACCAAGTGGGCAATCACATAAAAAAACAGCTTTATAAACTGTAAAAGTCAATTCGTGGTATACCTCATAACATGTGGTTGTGGTAAAAGATATGTGGAGAGAACGATCAGAGCTCTTAAAGTCAGGATATTAGAGCATTTAAGACTTATAAGATTTAATGTTACTAATCATCCAGTATCCAAACACTTCTCTAAATGTAGACAGGGAGGCATTGGGAACTTTTCATTTTTGGGAATAGAATTAGTTCATAACAGACCTAGAGGAGGTGACCGTATCAATTTATTAAACCGTAGGGAAGCGTATTGGATTTTTATTCTTAGAACGCGCTTCCCTATGGGTTTAAATATTGAATGGCAATTAGCCCATTTCTTGTAGGCTTAGATCATTGTTGAACCAAGGAATTCTTATTCATAAATATGTTTTTGGAATTTCAATATATATATTTTTCAATTTTTATATATTTTCCTGTTTTTTTCTATCTCTTTTTTTCTGTGTTTCTTTTATATATTATGTTCTAAGTCCACATATTACTATCTGATATCTTAATTGGTTATATGTTTGATGATTTCATATTATTATATATTGTGTCATATTGGTCATCTCCATTTATTAGTTATCAATGTTTTCTTGTTTTTAAATTTAAACTATTTTTAATAACTCTTTGGATTCTTATATGCCTTATAGTGTTTTCTTTTTCTTTGTCCTTTATTTATCCTTATGGTGTGTAGAGGATTATTAGTTATCATTTTTACTTGAGCTGGTCTTCGGACCCCTTTTTGTCCTATTGAGGCTACTGTATTCATCTTGCCCTCACTTGTTTCAGCCTCTCTTCTTATCCTGCATAGACACTTCCGCCCTTCGACCGCACGGTGGTGTTCTGCGCATGCGCAAGTCTTTGCGCATTGCGTCATGACGTCATCACGTTGCCGTTTTGGCGCGAATTGGCTGCAGGTGAGAGGGTATTTATTAAGTGGTATCACATTGTATTTTATCCTTGATAAAGAACGCTGTGATGTTCGAAACACGTTGGATGGGTCTCATGACACAATAAAGTACCCTTTTTACATATTTTGATTCTGGGTCCTTTCCTGCTCCATTCGGTTGGTGCGCTCCTCCCAATTTTTTACTCCAACTTGTTTATCAGTATTCTATGTAAGACAATTGTCAAATGCATTTCTAAAATCTTGGTAAGCTACATCTATGGCTCCACCCCGATGTACTACCTTAGTCACCCAATCAGAAAAATCAATCAGATTAATTTGAGAGGCTCTCCCCCCAGTAAACCCATGCTGCCTGGCATCTTGCATTTGCAGGTTTTTTTTTAGATTGCTTTGCACTTGTGCAAATAATAATGGGGATGGTTTTTAAATTATTGTCTAAAGCAAAATAACATCTTTTGTACAGATTGACGATTTTTTTCCTATAAATACCAGTTAAAATCATGAAAAAGGAAATGGAAAGAAAAAACAATTTATTTATTTATAAGTAACATGCTAAACAAACACTTTAAAATGTGCTTTTAGACACTATACCGATTTGTATTACTTCTAAATGCCCATTTTATTGGTAATGTTGCTTTATGAAAATGTTACATGCTAATGAAACTATGTTTTATTTTAAGACAGGGATTCATCCGGCACTGCAAGTTTGACATTTGCTTCATACAGAATGAAATCATGGGGTTGTTTCGATTTTCATGTTATTTATTGAAGGAACTTTAGTATACACTATATTTATTAAGTTATTTTACTTGTCCTTTGTCTTTGTTAATAATTTGGAAAAGTATGTACTCAATGGGGGAATTGGATTTTCAAAAATTGAAAAAATCAGGATTATATGTGATAAGATGGGATGGTATAGAATACCTGACAGTGATGGAAGTATGTTCTTTTTCTGTTGGTATAATGAGTTTTCTGACAGTGATGAAGTCATGTATTTTGCAGTCGAAATCCCTTGGGCAATAGAATAGCTGATGGTGACCTAAAGTTCTAACTACAACTAAAAACATTCTACATCATTTTTTTTACAAGTGTTCTATTCTTTTACAAATGTGTAAATTGAACATATTTGTTTCAGTAACAGAAAGGTACAAAAGTCCTAATTCATGATTAGTTGAGGAGGCTTTTTATGTGATCAACCTTGACATACCTCAAGTTTTCTCTAAAGAACATTACACACAAAAAAGAAAATATTGAGTTGTTCGTGGCACAGGATGCAAGATATTGTAATCTGAGAACACAAACCTTCATTTAAAATGAAATTAAAGGTCAACTAAATATGTTATAATGTTTTTGACAAATGTCAGCCCCAAAATACATAATCCTAGATGTAATAAACGATGCTAAGCTATAAGGCACTTTGGTCTATATTTGCTACGTGGAGTTAGACCATAAGAAAACCTATGGCCAATTCAACTGAATGCACAGTAAGGTGTCTTCCAGCACTGGCAGGTGTGTTATGACACCACTTACTAAATATATATCATAATGCCTTAAAGCTGCAGACCAAGCAATATTCTACATGTGTTTTTTTTTTTTTTTTTTTACATAAATCAGCTCTGTACTATGAGAAAATAGTTGTGGCATTTTTAAAAAAATCTCTGGATTACATTTTTAATGTACAGTAGTATAATGTAACACACATTTTTTGTTTCTATAGCAACCATTTACAAGGTCACATCCCCTTCCTCTTAATGAACAGGCTCTGGCAAACCCCTTTTTAGCCCTGCCCTCTCTCTAGTAGTGCACCAATTGTATCTAGTGACTGCCTGGTCAAATAATCTTCCCCACAGATTTTTTTTTCTTCTGCTGCACTGCCATTTAGTGAACCCCTGAGCCGAATCTTCGCCAATCGATCAGAGGAGAAGGAATCTATCGGCAACTTAGCTAATTACTTATCATTGTGTGGATTGTATTTGATGCCAAACGGCCACTTGGACTGCTGCTTTTAGCATTAGAATACTACTAAAAACTGAAACATGGAGTAATTAGTAAAGCAAAGGTAATCTGTGCAGGTTCAGATATTAGACAACAAACTACCATGTTATATACAGTAGCTACTAGAAATGCACATTTTACATGGTGTTTTGGTTTTGTCTGATTTTGGTTTGTTTTTTGTTCTGGTTTTAGCTTTTAGAAAAATATGTGAATTTAATAATCTAATACAAAAATTTAAAATATATATGTTATCTAATCAGTGGAGCTTGTTTATCTGGGGGCTAGTCTGCATGTGGTGGTAGCTGGAGATCAGGAGATGAGTCTGCTGGGGAGGAAGAGCTGGAGATTAAGATGGAGGAAAGAGGATGCTGGGGATCTGGAGGGGAGAGGGAAGAGGGAAGAGAGGCTACCAGAGAGCCTAAACTGTAAACAAGGTTGTGCCTCCTGTTAGCATCAATTTTGGGCAGAAGGGTCCAAGCTACAGTTCTGATCGTGCTGAACAGCAGGAATGTAGGGTGGGGGGAGCTCACATTTTGCCACCCTTCCCCTCAGAAATGTCACATAGTTTAAGGGACTTTCATAGGAATTGATTGTAAGTACCTCCATTCTATGTGCCAAATGTTTGATGCTCTGATTTCATAGGTTATTAATTGAGTTGCAGGCTTTGATCACTCAGCCTTAATGTGTTAAAATAATAATAATAATCATAAATATAATAATTGTATTATTGTACTTGAACTATTAATCTGACAGAAGTTTAAGGAATGTGCGGTCTGATGATATGCTGTATGTGTAACACGTGACTCACTCCTTGCCATGTATCCCTGTCCCTGTAGTCACAATGTCCTGACTCATGATAAGGCTGAGTTCATGCTGCCGCTGAGCGCGCTTGGCGCGCTTATCTTTTTAAATCTTTATCATGACGTCCACACTCACGTGGTGCACACTCGTGTGTGGGCACGTACGCTCTCCCAAACATGGTGCTTGGGGAGACAGTTAAATTTGACTTTTGAGTGCAGAGCTTGCTCTGACCAATGGGGAGAGAGAGGCAGTATAGGCTGAGTGGAGAGAGGTGGAAGGGGGGGGGGGGTGAGCAGACCTCCGTGGACCTCCGGAGACATGTGGGGACCTTGGTGTTCCTGGGGGTCCCTATGGGTCTCCGGGTATCCCCACGGGTCTCTGGGGGCTCCTTACCAGCCTCCAGTATCAATCCTGTGCAGTAAAAATAAAATGCTTTTATGCATCTTGCAATATCTTTAGCACCAGCCTTTATCTGATGCCAACATATTGCAAGATTTGAAAGTACGATATGCTTATCACTGATTAGTGAATAGCAGTTGCTGGCAAAAAAAGTAATTTGGGGCCTTTTTTGGCTTTTCATATGACTTTTCGTGGTCAGAGTGTCAAAGGTTGTTAAAAAGCCGTTCTAGCGTGATACTGCACTGTTATCACTGCTTAGTGAATAGAAAAGCAGGCTATATCGCGCTATAGGGGCATTTATGGTATAGTACAATAAACCAATTATCACTGTTTAGTGAATAGGCCGCTTAAAGTCAGAGGGGATGGAGCATCATATCAGAAGTATAAGAAATGCAACACAAATTGCAAACAGGCAATCAATTTATCAAAAATTGAAACTGAAAAAAGAATGGCAATAGAAAATAAAACCAACCCTAAAAAGTTTTTTTTAGTACCTTAATAACAAAAAAAATAGGAAGGAAAATATAGAACCCTTTAAGTGTGAGATGGGCAGGCAAATTATTGGAGATAAGGAAAAAGCAGAGCTATTAAACAAATTATTTGCTTCAGTATTTACCAGGGAAGAATGAATTGCAATAGTAGTGCAGCAGGAGGAAGACACAACCTCTATATTAATAAACAACTGGTTAACTAAGGAAGAAATTCATAGGTGGCGTGATAAAATTACTTGTAATATGGCAGTGGGAATAGCAAAGAATGTAAATCAGAAAAAAAGGACTACGATGGAATGTACTGGAAGATGAATACTAAGAAATTGTCACTGATTTCATTTCAAAAGGATTAGAAAATAGCATTCTCACTGAAAACATGTTATAAGATTGTAACATTAACTTAACACTATATACCTATATATATATATATATATATATATATATATATATATATATATATATATATATATATATATACTGTATACACTGTACAGTGGGACAATTTACATTCAACATATTCTTGTTTTACATCAGATGACACATAAAAGGAGTATATTTGAAGAATGTAAGTTGTGCCATTTTTAATTGGTAAAAATCTGCCAGAAGAAGGCATCCTAGTGGTCATGAAAGCTTTGCTAACCATTAGTTACCCACTACCATCAATTTTTTATGTCTATGCTATGGGCTAACACTGTACCATCCTCTATTTGTGACAACTAGTTTTCTGGTTACTTAAATGGTAAAAGTATTACCGTGTTCTAGGGAAGGAATTTGTATTCGCTATTAAATAGCAACAACGAGAATGGCATAAAAATGAGGCGTTTGTGAAATTAGATTATGCTTTTTGAACATCTTTTTTTTAAATATCTTTATAGCCTGGCAGACAGTACAGATTCTGTAGCAAATATTTGACAACCTTAAATCTTAATTTCAGTGATTTTCCATGCTATGAATTTAAAGCTCATACTTAACTGTCACCAGCAAAATCCCAAGGTACTCTTCCAGATGTATCATATCAGCCAAGTCATCAATTATCCCCCTAGTTCCTCGTAAATCGTTTTCCATAAGTTCAAACAGATACCAATGAACACTGTATCTCCTCTCAAAATTAAATTGATTTTTTTGCTGAGCTTTAGAATGAAAGTCATTACTAAAGATGGGTGAATGTGTCAACATTGAGCATGCAATTCTGCCTACGTCTCTATTGCACTGTTTATTTGCGGCAAGGTTTTTTTCTGTTAAGCTCGTTGAAGCCAACATTTGACGTTCATTACACCTTCAAGAGAATTTTCCCTATTGCGTAGTAAAATTTTTGCATAATGAATAATAAAAAAAAAAATATATATATATATATATATATAACTTACAGTAGATAAATTCTCAAAAAGTCGAATTTGCAAACAAACACCTTTTGTTTCTAGTGGATTTGAACTTTGGTGAAAACGTCTCTCATCTTTAATGATTACATGTTTCTTTTAGGTTTGTGGGACCATGGTTTTTGACACTGTTCTTACTCTGGTGAATGCAATGCTCTGCCAAGAAGCAGCAATTCAGTGGAAAGTTGCATAGTATCAAAATAGGTTAATAAGCACATTAAGGATCTGAGAAGTAATTTCAGTGATTGGCGCATGGACTTCTTTATGGCTATAACTTAACACTTACAAGAATTATTTATTTAAGATTTATTTTAGTATTTACTTCAGCACTGTTTTATCATTTAATTATTTCATATTAGAGATAAAGTGGTCTTAGATAGCATGGTTTTTTGAAATAATAGCCAGAAAGGAACAGTGTGATATTATACAGATGTAGCAAAGGTAATTGCACCAGCAGACATGTTATGGTGGGTTATTCTGTGATATTCTAGCATATATATAGCAAATGTGGGATATTCTATGTCACAGTGATGTATTCTGTGTTATCAACAGGTACAATAGAAAGGAAAAAACCTGAGCACTGCGGATTTCTGCTTAGAATATGCCATTTGCATTTTGAGAAAGGCCCTTGAGGCCGAAACGTCATACATCTTTGGCTCACAAATAAATTTTCTAAGCAGAAATCCGCAGTGCCCAGGTTTTTTTCCTTTCTATTAGATATTGGAGTACCTCACAGAGATTCCTGAACCAGGAGCACCGGTATTTATATTTCTTTTGCTTTTTGGGGAGTCCAGCATTACTCTACAAATTTATCAACAGGTACAATAACATTTGCTACATATACTGTACTGTATATGCATTAATACTACATAGTGGGATGAAACATGACGGAGCAATGTAGAGGGCTATTCATTATTATGGAGAGACCAGGCAAAACCAAAAAGGTGGTGGAGTATGTATCTGTGTAAAACCACATTTAAATCTATTGTCAGAAAAAGTATTTATGTAGGGATTGGTGAACATGTAGAAAAGTTACTGTATATGCAGTGAAATTTGCAGTGGAAGCAAAAGTACTAAACATTGATGGTAGGGATCTGCTATAAGAAAAAAACAAGAAAAACAAATACTAGGCATTGACAAAAAATAAGGTATAAAAAAATCAAAAGAGAAAAAAGTACAGTATAGACAATAGGTGAAACCAGCATGAATAGGGCAGTGACTCATACTGTATAGTGAAAGAGTCAACTCAAACCAATGAAGACAGCGTATATAATGCATGGTGCCTGTTAATGTAATTAGATATTTTAAGAAATTTTCAGACCAATACAAACCATGAAATCAAAGCAGCAAAATGAATTCTAGCTTCCATGTAGGGACACATACATACAACATTTCATAACTGTAGACTTACATATACTGTACATACATACATGCATAGATACATACAAGAAAAATAAATAAACTTTTACAGTTTCCTTTCAGTACAAATACTGTGTTTTGCCTTTGCAGGGCAACAATGTTCTAGATGTATTAAACTTTGATATTGATATCTCTGTGCGTTAATGGTAAAGAAAAAAAAGTTATTCTTACCAGCGATTTTACGAAATGCCAGAATTGCTAATTTGCATGCACATGAGCATGCAATGCCCAATAACGTATGCGAGAGAGTTAAATGCAACTTGCAAATGAGAATGCAAATTAATAATTAATAATGAATTACTTATTTAGATGCTACTAACTAAACTACAATACTGTATCTGGTGATTTTGGGCTACTGCTAAAATATTTTGTAATTTTTTATCTACAACCTTTATCTACAAGCCAATTTTACCAATGTACAGTATGTATATAATGGCAACTAGACATACTGTAGGGAGAATAAGACAATATAAGTCAATATAGAATGAATTATAAAAAAAACATAATGTTAACAACGTTGAAATTACTAATATATTACCCCTTAAAAACTCAAGTAGCTGGCCATGGTCAACCCATAACTAGTTAACTTAAAATGTGCACATATACATATAACAGCTATATGTATGCTTTTTGTATTTTATTTCTAGGGTGTTTGTTTTATATTATCCCTTTTGCTAACCCCTATTACATAACCCTATGGTGGGAAAGTGTGATACTATATCTCCATCGTCCCCCTCCCTCTCCAACCCATTCACACAATTGCATCACCAGGGCTAATTAACGCAGATTTTATCAGTATAAGCTTATTTGTATCACTAGCCTTATTTAATGCAGAGTTCCCTTTTTTTACTATATGCAAAGGAAATTGCAAACCACTAATGAATATGTAATTGTTAATAAATACGTCAGAATTCCGAAACAATATTACTACAATCCCAATTTGTTAGACACTAATTTTTAATGTATCAATATCGACATTTAGTAGATCTAGGCCAACATGTACAATAATTATGGTCCAATACACTATTAACGACGGCCATTAAGGTCAAATTGCAGTCTATACAATTCCTATGAATATTACAATTATCATCCAATTCCTGAATATTAATCATACAATACTTACAAAAGAAATTAGGGACAGGCATGCAAAATCCTTTAGTCAGCACCGCCTGTAAATGAGTTAGCAGGTTAGCAAGCGTCTTGTTCTTTGAGTGTGGGTTATAGCGTAACTGTACAACATTCTTTATAATGAGTAATATATAAGAGATGTGTCATACTGTAGTTTGTTGCCCTTAGAAAAAGTGATTACTGTAGTTAACAAATGCAAAGCGCAAACTGATTTATATATATATATATATATATATATATATATATATATATATATATATATATAAAAATCAGTAGTTGCTCACATATTTGATCCTTTATATATTGTTTATTATTGTTCACACGGTACTAGTGACCATTATATATATATATATATATATATAATGGTCACTAGTACCGTGTGAACAATAATAAACAATATATAAAGGATCAAATATGTGAGCAACTACTGATTTATATATATATATATATATTATATATATATATATAATGGTCACTAGTACCGTGTGAACAATAATAAACAATATATAAAGGATCAAATATGTGAGCAACTACTGTGCAGTGCTCAAAGTGTGAACTGAAGCACTAACAGCTTGTCTGTTGCAATCAAATGGAATGTGGATGGTGATGTCTGCAAGCTTGAATTCTCCTCAGAATAAACAGTAAGAAGGACATAGCATGATACAGTTTAATGCAGTTACAGAACAGGGACATGTAGGGATTTCACTCACATGTTCCCTGTCTACTCAGCGCAATGAGTATCATAAGGGTGCACTCTAGCCTCTCTGGAATGACACAAAGAGCGCCGCAGGTCTGCCTCCGATGTTCCGCTCACACCTCGTGTTGGGCGCTTCAACATCTGCATGCGCACCACAGTATTGTGTCGCAGTGGAGACAAGGTGGCTGGCTGGTCTGTACAGTGTCCTCTAAGTGACAAACAACCCTATACGTTTCACTTTCGTCAGAAAATCGGCTTCTGACTTCGGACTTGCCTGTTACTATTCAGTTCAGTGCTCTCATTAGCCTATTCAGGCACAGTGATCAGTACCTTTGTGCATTCATCATTTTTTCATTAAAGAGCTGTTTTGTTCCACCAGTCTTATAGTTAGACCCTTCTACATTGACAGGCTGGTATGACATTTTAGGGGATATTATTGCTCCCCTGATCTGTTGGATTCTGGTTTTCCGTTTTTGCAGTACTGTACATGTCTGTTCCTGATCTAGTCCCTTTATCCGTGCATTTGCACCTTATTAGGGTTTTGTTTTGGTATTTTCTATGTAAGATATTTATTTGAAGTGTCTATGATGTTCTGTTGTTTTTAAACTGTATTTTTATTTTTTTTGTGCTGGTAAAGTTCTGTGCTGATCTCATCTTGGTATTTCAAGTGCTTGTTTTGGGGATTTTTTCCTGTTGTGTTTTTTTGATATACAGTGGTGTGAAAAAGAAAGTACATCATCTTTGAATTACATGGTTTTACATATCAGTACATAATAACAATCATCTGTTCCTTAGCAGGTCTAAAAATTAGGTAAATACAACCTCAGATGAACAACAACACATGACATATTACACTGTGTAATGATTTATTTAACAAAAATAAAGCCAAAATGGAGAAGCTATGTCTGAAAAAGTAAGTGCACCCTTACTGCTTCCATAGGAATTAAGATGCTAAGTAGCAGACAGGTGCTGCTAATCAAATGCCCTTGATTAATTTATCATCAGCAAGTGTGAACACCTCTATAAAAGCCAACATTTTAGCAGTTTGCTGGTCTGGAGTAAGCAGGTGTGTGTTAACACAATGCCAAGGAGGAAAGACATCAGCAATGATCTTAGAGAAGTAATTGTTCTGCCCATCAATCTGTATGTGATGTTGTTCATCTGAGGTTGTATTTACCTAATTTTAAGACCTGCTAAGGAACAGATAATTGTTATTATGTCCTGATATGTAAAACCATGGAATTCAAAGAGGGTGTACTTTCTTTTTCACATGACTATATAAATTTCAGGGCACTCAAACAGGAATTTCAAAAATATATAAAGTTACTTATCTTTCAGACAGGGTGCTTGCAGAGCAGCTGGGATCACCATCCAGTCGTGAAAATGGACAATATGAAAACAAAAAATACTGTAGCACTCTCTGTAGGGTATAAAAAAGGTTTTAACCCATCAAGCAAGCATAAGGGGTCAAATAAAGAAAAAAGTTAGCGATGTTTCGGACCTCCCAGTCCTTTATCAAGCTCTTATCTCAATGTGCAGCACATTGGGCACATATATAGTGAATGAGACATACAATTAATTAATCACAGATGGTGCCAGAATTTGAAACTCCCACCCTTGCTGGCTGAGAGAGATCATTCTCACAATAGCTATGTGTGTAGCTGCTAATTGAAGAAAAGTTGTGCAACCTGAACAAGGTGATCAAAAATTATATATAGGTGTAGTGGGTGACAGAGGCTGAAGCCCACATATAGGTTACATCTAAGTTCTTATTGACTCTGAAGTCTGTGTTAGCACTCCCACTGGACATATCCCCTGTAACAGAAAAGAGGCTACCTAGTACCATATTACACAGTCAATAACTACTAATGCCTGCCACCAAGTGAACCAGCAATCAATAGATTGAATCCAAACA
This sequence comes from Ascaphus truei, assembly GCF_040206685.1. Lineage (NCBI taxonomy): Eukaryota > Metazoa > Chordata > Amphibia > Anura > Ascaphidae > Ascaphus > Ascaphus truei. The sequence goes on along the minus strand of NC_134484.1, from coordinate 396,502,284 downwards.
ATGAACATTATTAAAAAACTTGTAGAGCACTTGTACATATCACAACTACAGTTGCTTACTATTAAAAATGGTATAACTCGCTGAATAAAACAGAACATTAAACAATATTTTGCATTGCATCATCTCTTTAGAAAACAAAACATATCCAGAGATCAAAGTAGAAACAGTATGACATAATTATCCCAGTTGGAACCCATCATAACGGTTCTATCTAATACAGTAAGTATATCCAACAGGGAATGTACAGTAACTCAGAGTTCAGGTATCCATCCGAGTCCGTACCAGAAAGAGGCAGAACCAATAAGGGTGGCAAGTACCCAGTGACGTCTGTTGCGGTCAATATATATTTTGTGTCTAAGTGTCAACAACTAAGCCAAAGCCACGGTACTAAACACTCCTCAACCGGTTCTTCACCCATGTACTAGCATAATGTCAGATTTGGTAGCCCTCCCTGGTGCATCCAAAGTAGCCCAAAAGACACTGTCTGAGACTTCCGGTAAACAATGGGTAATGTGCTGCAGTGAGGTGAGGCAATAGAATAGATAAAAAATTATCTCACAGTATGAGGTATAGAAGGGAGGCCACGATGGCAAAGATGGCCTGCAGCCAGACCGAGTCATAAGAAACCAACAGTGCCAGGATCGAGCCGAAAGGCGTCCTACGACACCACTCATCCTGGATGCTGTACACTTTATTCCGGCTGCTGGAAAATTCTGGCTCGGGCTCCACCTGAAGAAATATAAATCACACTATATTCGTGAGGTCGAACTCCTTGTTCAAGCCCCCTGGATGTAGCGTACCCAGTTCCCGAATCCAAAAAGCCTCCCTTTTCCTAAGTTGGCGCAACCTACTGCCACCTCTCCGAGGTTTAGGTACCACCTCAATGATTTGGAAAAGTAGCTGACTTACGCTATGCCCAGCATGTAGGAAATGCGCAGACATGAGTTGGTCCAGCACTTTGCAACGAATTGTGGATTTGTGCTGACTAATACGTTCTTTGGCTTTACGTAAAGGCTCCCCAACGTGTGCCAAACCGCATGGACACTTTAATAGATATATGAAGAATTCCGAGTAGCACGTAGCATAATCTTTGATCCAATATTTCTTACCTGTACGAGTGTGAGTAAATGAAGGAACTTTCTGCACATTCCCACGCTGAGCACATGATAGAGAAGGAAAGGTCCCACGGATAGCTATATGTGGGCTTCAGCCTCTGTCACCCACTACACCTATATATAAATGTTATCACCTTGTTCAGGTTGCACCACACATAGCTATTGTGAGAATGATCTCTTTCAGCCACCATAAAAGGGTGGGAGTTTCAAATTCTGGCACCATCTGTGATTGATTAATTGTATGTCTCATTCACTCTCTATGTACCCAGTGTGCTGCACATTTAGTTAGGAGCTTGATAAAGGACTGGGGAGGTCCGAAACGTCGCTTCCTTTTTTCTGTATATGACCCCTTATGTTTGCTTGATGGATTAAAACCTTATTTATACCCTACAGAGTGCTACAGTTTTTTTTATATTTTTATATTATATATATATATATATATATATATATATATATATATTTATATATAGTCAAATAGAACAGTTGACACTCCTTAGGTGCTGATAGGCTGTAGGTGCTTGCCCCATATGGATAATATAGACATACGTTACCGTTCCAAGGTCTAGTAAAGCAAGAGACAGCACTCAATTGTAGAAAACTTCACAAAGTGTATTGGTGAAAATAGTGGTACATCAAGAAACCCAACGTTTCGGTCCTCCAAAATGGGACCTTCCTGAGGTCCCATTAGACCTGAAGAAGAGAGGATTACTCTCGAAAGCTGTCCTATGACATAAATTGTTAGTCCAATAAAAAAGGTATCACCGAATACTGGAGAACTCATTTATTCTGCACTAAATATATATATATATATATATATATATATATATATATATATATATATATATATATATATAAATATATATATATATATATATATATATATATAATATAAAAATATAAAAAAAACTGTAGCACTCTGTAGGGTATAAATAAGGTTTTAATCCATCAAGCAAACATAAGGGGTCAAATACAGAAAAAGGAAGCGACGTTTCGGACCTCCCCAGTCCTTTATCAAGCTCCTAACTAAATGTGCAGCACACTGGGTACATAGAGAGTGAATGAGACATACAATTAATCAATCACAGATGGTGCCAGAATTTGAAACTCCCACCCTTTTATGGTGGCTGAAAGAGATCATTCTCACAATAGCTATGTGTGCAGCTGCTAATTGAAGCAAAGTGGTGCAACCTGAACAAGGTGATAACATTTATATATAGGTGTAGTGGGTGACAGAGGCTGAAGCCCACATATAGCTATCCGTGGGACCTTTCCTTCTCTATCATGTGCTCAGCGTGGGAATGTGCAGAAAGTTCCTTCATTTACTCACACTCGTACAGGTAAGAAATATTGGATCAAAGATTATGCTACGTGCTACTCGGAATTCTTCATAAATCTATTAAAGTGTCCATGCGGTTTGGCACACGTTGGAGAACCTTTGTGAAGTTTTCTACAATTGAGTGCTGTCTATTGCTTTACCAGACCTTGGAATGGTAACGTATGTCTATATATATATATAAAAAGAATAAAGAACTCCTAGGCACTCCGTCTAAATGACTAAAAAAGTGGGTGCAAATCCTGTACAGAAAGATATTCAATACGATACCGCACGTAGACGAATATCAGAGGCAGCACCCCAGATGGTTATCAAAAATAATGTATTTATTCAACAAGACATCATTCCAACGTTTCGGTCTGCAAACGGGACCTTTGTCAAGGTCATCACCTACTCTACGTGCGGTATCGTATTGCCTATATATATATATATATATATATATATATAAAACAAAAAAGTGTGGCGCCAAAAAATAAAAATATAACTGTGATATATTAAATTAAATATAACTATAATTAATAAATAAAGAGTTGTGTAAAGTGAATAATGTTTGAAAATATTAGTATATCTCTTCAACTAATGTGACCTAAGTGCATTCTATTATAACACAACCAATAAAAGTGAACAAAACAGTGCATAAACGTACTAAAAAAGAGAAAAAAGAAAGACACAAAAATCAAAAAACTCCAACCAGTCCTTCAATAATTAGTCCATAATGATGAGGTTTCTGATGTTGAAAGGGGTCTTTAGGCTGCTCTCACACGGGGTAAACCACCTCCACAGATATCTACAGACAGAAAAAGAGAGAGAGCGCACGCCCCATAGCATAATATTGCATAAAATTTATTAAAACAAGGAAAGGGGATGGGGGGTGGGGGGGGGGTAGGAATCGCACTCACAGGATGCAAATAGTTAAAAGACAATTTGTGATAATATCACCACCATCCGCTTCTGGATACTGGAACACGTCTCCGTGGACTCCTTCAGGGCTGCCAGACACGATAACCAGGGACCTGATGATGAATAAGGGATTGTTGGATGTATATGACACAGTTGGAAGCAGGTGGGTACAAGCCCCTCTGCCTTCAAATGTGTTCACCAGCGCTCTTGCCTATTAACCTCCTTTGATATTCTATGATACACAAAAGAGAAATATAATAAATTGCAAGGGATTTACACAGCAATAGTTAAAACAATTATAAAATCAATCAAATAGAATTATGATACTTAATGTCCATGAATTCTGCTTTTTGTGGTCCCAAATATAGAGTCCAAACTTTATCTCCAATGGGTATGCTGCCTCTTTGCATCTGGAACCAACCACGGGACCAGGAAACAACTATAGACAGGGAAAGACAAAAGAAAAAAGCGCAAGGCCCATAGGGTAGTATTGTCGGATTTATGATCAATTAAAAACGGTTATAAAAACTCACAAGATGAAAGTTGGTACAAGCATTTCGGCATAAATAGCAACCGCAGGAACAGGGGTGTCTGGACGCTTCAGCTCGTTTTAGTGCGTTGATGTACAGCCCTCCTCCTTGTCCCGATCAGCAATCGTTCCGCTTCCGCGTCAGCTGACTCGCGACGTCGGCGCGTGACGTCAATCAGGGGGTTGGGTTGTGGGCGGTCACCTGCTTCTTCTCCGAGCACGGAACTCCAGGATCTCTGCTCACTGCGTCCTCTCAATGTCGAGTGCCAGCCAACAGCAGCAACCTTAGCAATGTCCGCCCTACGCGTTTCAAGGACGCTTGTCCTCTTCGTCAGGGGCACGTTCATTGCTGGTTGCACTAGTCTCAATGTTATATAGCAAGCATGTATCAATTATACAATTAATTATTCACATAAATTGATCCATAATTTGCATCAGTGCCCAATTGGTATTCATCTGCAGTGTTCCCACGAGTGTACAACATAATAAAGGGATGAACTTTAATAACATTAGTATGTAATAAACAAGTTAAAAATATGAATTTTATTGAATCATTAAAATAATTATGTGTAATTTTAAAACTCTGTGAACACTGCAAGACAATACCCTTACATTATATTGAATAGACATTGTAAAACATTATAAATCCTTAAATAAATACTCTGATTCCTTAGACTAAGATTAAAATTTGTTAGATATTATAAAAAAGCTGCCATATCAATTTCTTCATTGAGCCCATTAGGAGATAGGGTGTTAAGCTGATGTATCCAAAAAGTCTCTCTTTGTCTCAGCCTTAGCACCCTGTCCCCTCCATATTCATTGGGCCCTATGTGTTCTATTCCAGTGACTTTTAATTTGGCTGGATTCTTATTGTGTTTATAAAAGAAATGTCTAGGAACACTATGAGTCATTAATCCTTTTAAAATATTATTTCTATGTTCTAAAAATCGTTCTTTCAGACTTCTTTTAGTTCTACCTACGTATTGTTGGCCACAATCACATTCCAATAAATATACTACAAATGTAGTTTTACAGTTAATTAGATCTTTTATCGGATATAGTTTAGATGTATGTTTTGATTTAATTGACACAGCCCCTTTATTTATATATTTACATGTAATACACCTCCCTCCACAGCAATAATTGCCTATTCTTTTGGAGGATACTGGCGTTTTAATTCCAAATGTTTTAACTTTCCTTAGTTTAGAAGGGGCTAGAATGTTTTTAATGGTCCGTGCTCTTCTATAAACTACGCGTGGTCTATCAGAGATGATTGGTGCTAACACTGGATCACACCTTAATATGTCCCAATGACGCGTCATGATATTTTTAATTTTTGTAGCAGCTCCATTGTATTGTGTAATAAATAATGCATCCTGGGTATCCTGTCTAGTTTTATTGCTACCATTCTGTTTTAGTGTGAGTGATCTGTCCATGTTTAAAGCTCTCTGATAGGCCCGGTGTACATTATGTTCATCATGACCCTTTTTTAATAATTTAGTTTTTAATACTCGGGATTGTCCAATGAAATCTTCCCTTTTATTGCAGTTGCGCCTGATTCTAAGAAATTGACTATAAGCAATGTTATTTATCCATCTTGGATGATGGTTACTGGCAGCATCCAAGAATTTATTGCTGTCAACCTTTTTATAGTGTGTGGTAGTGATTATTTCATTGTTGTCTAAACTAGTTAAAACCAAGTCTAAAAACACTATATTTGTAGAACTAAAACTGGACGTAAATTTTAAATTGAAACAATTTGAATTAATATATCCTAAAAACTCTTCTAATTCTAATATACTACCCTTCCATATAATTAAAATATCATCTATGAATCGTTTGTATAGTGCTATGTTCGCCAAATGGGGATTGTTGTTCCATACAAATAGTTCCTCCCAGTACCCCATCAATAAGTTTGCGTAACTGGGGGCAAAAGATGTCCCCATGGCTGTTCCCTTGGTTTGAAGGTAAAATGATTCTTGAAACTTAAAATAATTTCTCTTTAGGATAAATTCTACACAATCTAAAATAAACTCTCTTTGGGTAACTGCCATGGAGACATCCCTTGTTAAAAAATGATCCAATGCTAACAATCCATCTATGTGTAATAATTGTGAATAATTAATTGTATAATTGATACATGCTTGCTATATAACATTGAGACTAGTGCAACCAGCAATGAACGTGCCCCTGACGAAGAGGACAAGCGTCCTTGAAACGCGTAGGGCGGACATTGCTAAGGTTGCTGCTGTTGGCTGGCACTCGACATTGAGAGGACGCAGTGAGCAGAGATCCTGGAGTTCCGTGCTCGGAGAAGAAGCAGGTGACCGCCCACAACCCAACCCCCTGATTGACGTCACGCGCCGACGTCGCGAGTCAGCTGACGCGGAAGCGGAACGATTGCTGATCGGGACAAGGAGGAGGGCTGTACATCAACGCACTAAAACGAGCTGAAGCGTCCAGACACCCCTGTTCCTGCGGTTGCTATTTATGCCGAAATGCTTGTACCAACTTTCATCTTGTGAGTTTTTATAACCGTTTTTAATTGATCATAAATCCGACAATACTACCCTATGGACCTGATGATAAAGGCTCCGTTCGCTCTCTGTACAGGGTCCAAAGCTCCAGCTCACACTTTCAATGGCCGCCGATCGTATTCCCGCGCTTGGTGTAGGCTGCTGCGCGTGCACGGCGACGTGATCGCGCTCTTTGAGAAAGTTACCGGTCAGGTGACGAAACGCGTTAGGGTACTGAGAGCGCGATCACGTCATCACGACGACGCCGCGCACGCGCAGCAGCCTACACCAAGCGCGGGAATACGATCGGCGGCCATTGAAAGTGTGAGCTGGAGCTTTGGACCCTGTACAGAGAGCGAACGGAGCCTTCATCATCAGGTCCCTGGTTATCGTGTCTGGCAGCCCTGAAGGAGTCCACGGAGACGTGTTCCAGTATCCAGAACCGGATGGTGGTGATATTATCACAAATTGTCTTTTAACTATTTGCATCCTGTGAGTGCGATTCCTACCCCCCCCACCCCCCATCCCCTTTCCTTGTTTTAATAAATTTTATGCAATATTATGCTATGGGGCGTGCGCTCTCTCTCTTTTTCTGTCTATATATATATATATATATATATATATATATATATATATATATATATATATAAATTAGCATGTTCTTGTATAGCGCTTCTAGCTTTATGTAGCGCATATAAATACAGTGGTGTGAAAAAGAAAGTACACCCTCTTCAAATTCTATGTTTTACATATCAGGACATAATAACAATCATCTGTTCCTTAGCAGGTTTTAAAATTAGGTAAATACAACCTCAGATGAACAACAACACATGACATATTACACCATGTCATGATTTATTTAACAAAAATATATAACCCTTCCCAGATTGATGGGCAGCAACAATTGCTTCTCTAAGATCATTGATGATGTCTTTCCTCCTTGGCATTGTGTTAACACACACCTGAATGCTCGAGACCACCAGCAAACTGCTAAAACTTTGACTTTTATAGAGGTGGTCACACTTGCTGATGATAAATTAATCGAGGGCATTTGATTAGCAGCACCTGTCTGCTACTTAGCATCTTAATTCCTAGGAAGCAGTAAGGGTGTACTTAGTTTTCACACATAGCTTCTCCATTTTAGCTTTATTTTTGTTAAATAAATCATGACACGGTATAATATGTCATGTGTTGTTGTTCATCTGAGGTTTAATTGATCTAATTTTAAGACCTGCTAAGGAGCAGATGATTGTTTTTATGTCCTGATATGTAAAACCATAGAATTCAAAGAGGGTGTACTTTCTTTTCAACACCACTGTATATATAAAGAAATAACGCAAAAATAGTGCAACACAGCTGATCACAGTATTAGCGAAACTACAGTAGAAAGCTAGCGTCTGGTGCACTCACAAATTTCCACGCTTTTAAGCATTATTGAATTAGAAAGATAGTGATTGTTCACTTGAAGGTACATTGATAATCAGGATCTTCCTTCAAGGTGTTTAAGCATGTAGAAAATAGAATGCCAACATACTGCAGCATAATACTCTAAAATAGTTTATATAGAAGAAAAATAAATCAAATCATTGTATAGTACTCACGGATTGTGCATAGTTCAAAAGCGTTCTGAGCTCACAGGCTCCAGCAGCTTAGGCAATACCCCAATTCGACCGTCCCTCCTGTAGAATCCACAGTCCACAGTCTCAGGGGCTTATGCACTAAGGAGTGATAAGTGCTTTCAAGTGAGATAAAAAGCCATTATAGCGTGATACTGCCTGCTGTGAGATTCACAAATCAGTGATAAGTCTTTTAAGTGAGATAAATGCCTTTATAGCGCGATACTACCTGCTGTGAGATTCACAAAGCAGTGATAAGTGCTTTTAAGTAGCCATTATAGCACGATACTGCACTGTTATCACTGCTTTGTGAATCTCACAGCAGACAGTATCACGCTATAAAGGCAGTTATCTCACTTAAAAACACTTATCACTGCTTTGTGCATAGCACCCAGAAAACCCACGTATCACTGCTTAGTGCATAACCCCCTCAGTCTCAATTGTGATTGTGGTATTGATGCTTCAGCTGGGCAAACACTTCATTAGCTCGTCAGTCAGGATGCAACTAGCCCTACACGTTTCACCAGTGTCTGGCTTCTTTGGGAGATCAACCCCCTGATTTTCTGACCAAATTTGTATTTGCTGACTATGTGGAAAGGTCTATTTGGACCAGCACCTCATACCTTACTGGTTGTATCACGTAGATATAGAGATGTGGGTGCTCAAAAAGTGTCCGGAATATATAAGTTCTTAAATATAATACAGGCTCTGGAGTGATGCTCTATTGAAGAGTGGGTCTAAAGGATAGCAAGAATGACAAACCAGTCAGTTGATAATAAAGTGTCTCCTGAAGTGAACTAACAAGATGAAAAATGAATCCACTTGTAGTTAACTTATTGGAGTCAAACTAAATTAAAACTGGTGTTGCACATATAGTCAAATATAAAGAATGAAGTTGATTGCTTACCCACTCCCAAGCCTCCAAGAGTCCCTGATGGCGTGTCCAGCCGCTGATGAGAAGATCCAATGTAGAGAAAAAGTAGAAACAGCAGCGCACTACCAGGGAGTCAGGTGGTTAAAAAATATATATTTATTGATCAAAATAACATCACCCACAGGGGTAGTGTCACCCTCCTACGCATTTTGGACCTGAGGTCCTTTAACAATGAGTATACAGTAGTGCTCTAGATCCTCCTTATTTACCTAGTGTAAACCTAAACACAATCAAATACTCTGTTTTGATTGCACATTTAAGTTTTTTACTGGGTGTTGCTCTGGTGGTTGGGGATACAGGGTCAAGGGAAGTACCTTGTGGTCCACACGGACCTGAGGGAATGGGCCAGAGGAAATGCTCTTTTCCCCGAATTGTTGCCCCCCTGATTACCCTCCCCCCATCGTATTTATAACCCCCCCATACCTTGTCTATTGTATCCCCCACTCCCTGTCCCTGTGTTCCTTTTCACCCACCACCTTTGTGGAGGGTCCATTATTGTTTACCCGCTTGACTACATCACTCCAAGTTTATTTGTATTTTCTTGTGCTTGCATTAAATTATTTACTTATTGGCTTATACTCTATTTTGATCATTTTTCCCATATTCGTTGAGTGCTGGAACTGTAGCTGATATTTGGATATTATTTAGGGGGAATTTGGGTCCCCCCGTTTTCCTTGTGCACCCTGCGCATTAGTAGTGTATTTATTTATTGAGTGCTGTCTACCACTTTTGTTCTGTTCTATAATTGATTTGTATTCACTCTCCACATATAAACATTTAATTATTCACAATTTAAATACGTTTGTGCTTACATTTTTTTCTATTAACCTTAAATTATAACCCCTTTTCAATTTCATGTAACAACATCAGTTTGTAATTTGATTTCTACCATTAAGATTTACACTGTTGGACTTTTCATCTGCTCTGTACATATTAAGACAGGATCATGAGAGAAGCTTCTTATTTTTATAAGACTATCTTTTAATAAAAATTAAATCCTGTTTATAGAGAAAAGTAAGTTTTGATTGACTGCTCTATGTTTGGTCACAATTACTTTAAATGTAAAAAAAATGTTGTATAGTTTGTTAGCCTCACATTATACAAATAACTATTAAAGGGGCAACATTTTTTTTTTATGTGCTCTAGTTTTTCACCAAAATTGAAGGGAAACATAGACCCATTTAAATGATACAACAAAGACTCCTGGCTGCAAAACTAGGGCAAATTAGTATGGGGGGAAGAGGGAGGTGGGAAGAACCCTCCAACATTTTTATAAAAGCAACAAATCTAATTATATCTCATGTGACATTTTTCTTTTATAAATTTGATGGAATTTTGTTTTTCTTCAGCTTTGCAGCCAGTAGACTTTCATACCTAACCCTTAAAATGTTTGTACTCCCTATATCACAGGCTTATGTAACACCCTTAATTTACATATTGTAATGTAGATGCATTTTAGGTAATACATATTTATAACATCCTAAAGATCACTGTGGGAGTCATTGTCCTCTCTTCAGCAAAATTACCTTAAGAACTAGTTTAAACAATCCTATTTTGAACTTAAACCTTAGCCAGTCCTTGCACTCACATTAAAATAATTAATAATAATAATAAATAATAACAATAACCCTTAATTATATATGATTTTGGGGAAATAAGAAGAAAAAGTGCACACAATGCGCACCAGGGATTTAAAAAAGTGTCATTTATTAATAAAAATATTACTGAGGGGATACAACCCCACCTCAGTTACAATGGTTATACAACTAGGTACATTTACAGTAAACATGAACCATGGGATACATATATCCCATATATTAATCTAAATCCATGAATGGCATAACACACGATAAAAGAACAATAAAAATGAGACAGAAATAAACAAATTGAAACAGAACAGTTATTCCTGAGTGGTGTATAGTAAACCACCTATTGAGGACTGTCTAAAGCTGGCAGGGGGAGACGGATACCTACACTGAAGCCAAATGCGGGTCCACGGTAACCGTATGAAGATCCGGATCACGGCACCACAGAGATGGACTCACCGCATGGGCTTCTTGCAGGCGCCATCTCAACCCGTCAGCAAACACGCGCAGGATGACCTGTCGTGACCTCTACGCGTTTCACACTACGTGCTTCGTCAGGAGTTGGGAAGAACCCTCCAAAATATTTATAAAAGCAAGAAATCTAATTATATCCCATGTGACCTTTTTCTTTTATAAATTTGATGGAATTTTGTTTTTCTTCAGCTTTGCAGCCAGTAGACTTTCATACTTAACCCTTAATATGTTTGTACTCCCTATATCACAGGCTTATGTAACAACCCTTAATTTACATATTGTAATGTAGATGCATTTTAGGTAATACATATTTATAACATCCTAAAGATCACTGTGGGAGTCATTGTCCTCTCTTCAGCAGAATTACCTTAAGAACTAGTTTAAACAATCCTATTTTGAACTTAAACCTTAGCCAGTCCTTGTACTCACATTAAAATAATTAATAATAACAATAACCCTTAATTATACAGTATATGATTTTGGGGAAATACAAGTTAAGAAATGTACGCCTTGTACTGTAAATAGATAGACAGGTACATTTTAGAAAGAGGCACCCAATATAAATTTCCATCTCCTAGAACTAATTGGTAACCGGCCCAGATATGTGCACAGAATTGTGTAGAGTTTATGTTAAATAATCCAGTTTACCTTAATACTTTATTCATATTTTAACAGGAATTTGTCATTGTACAATGGTTTCAATGGTTCCATAATTCTGTAGAGGAGTATGAAATTCTTACATACATTTCTTTCTCAGCCTATTTTATGACAGTACAAGGCTTTCCATTACAGGTGATATATACTGGTATTGAATGACCTTTTCATTTAAATAGCATTTAGCCAAATTGGCCTTTCGAACAAATGGTAAGTAGGTACCGTACATTGATGTTTTCAACATTATCTACAGATTAATCCTTTAGTTGGGTAATATCAAATCAGTATAAACCTTCAGCTATACATGTTGTGCTTACAATCAACCGTGAACCAACTATCATTGTACAAAGGAATTAACATTGACAGGAATTGGAAATATACTGTATAAATGCAGTACAGTATAATAGATAACAATGTGTGCATACATTACAGACAATTGAGATACATTTTGTGGTTTCACTTCCTTTGTCTTTTTAAGTTGATGTCACTCATATTGCAGGTATAATCAAAATATAGTCATCATAACTTATAGGCAATTACAGGGTATTTGCTTTTGCATATTGAAAAGGTAGCTTCAAGCACACATAAAAGAGAGAAAATATTTATCCCCTCCTTTGGAAGTAATTCTGCCTTAATCACAAAGTATTGTTTATTCCACATTTTAGCAGGGTAACTGTTAATCTCTTCTAACAGTTTTGCTCTATTGGAGATACTTAATTTTACTCCCGTACTTGTAAAAATATAGCCACTGATTTATCTGTTGATATTATATATATTGTAAAGCAAGCCAGGCCAGTATTGGGCATTTCCAATAATAAATAATGTGTAGCATAGTACCTGGTAGTTTATCATTTAAAATCAAGACATAAAGAAACAATAAGTGTTTCTTAAGTAATAAAAACTTAATGATCTCTTTTGATATACTGTAGTGAATAGCATTAAGAGCTGGGGATGAGGCATTTTTAGGAATTTGCCATTTACACTCTACACCAAAGCAATGTTGCACTTAAGTACAATTTTGAAACATTATTTCAAAGGTAAAAGAAAATCACAAAAAGCAACCAGTAAATATAAAAATCATCCTATTTTGGAGCTGTAACATTACCTTACTTACAATGCACATTACATTGTGTTGTGAACCACTCAGTTTTCTGATTTCTTATTAATATTTATTCAATGGTCCATTGATAATAACGTTTTATCAGTTGTAAATAAAGCATGTTAAAAAGAACATATAAGCAAACTAACCATGATTAAATGAAGGAAATGCAAATTTTGATACATACAGTATGGGGTTGTAACACTTTCCTTCAAAGACTCCAGACTGCAAAACTGGAGCAAAAAACACCAACTACATTTATAAAAAGAAAGTCATGGAGGCCTACAATATGTATGTTTAAGGTTATTTATATAGTGCCACGGTTTACGCAGCGCTTTACAAAATTACAATTCAAGGCAAATAAAATACAAACAGTGGGGATAAGTGTGACATGGCATAATAAGTGGTAAATGACAACATAAGGCAAAGGGAGGCACTTCCCTGAAGAGCTTACAATCTAACTGATAGGTTGGAGGCTTATGGACACAGTAGGAGTAAAAGTGCACTATTAGAAGTGCAATCAGCTAGTCAGGCATCATGAAGTACAATAAGAAATACTGGATGGTGCTCAAACACTCCCTTAAACCCAGTTATATTAGTCCAAATAAAACGGTAATATCTTAAATTATACAGCAGGGCCCCGGGCATATGGCGGGTTCCATTCTAAGGGCCCGCCGTATAGTGAAAATTGCCGGAAAGCGGAACCGCCGATTTTTAGTTATGCGCATGCGCAAACCGGCATTTTCCCCCTTGTGCACATGTGCAAACTGGCATTTTCCCCCCTTGTGCGCATGCACAAACCGTTCTGCGCGCGCAACCTAGGTTCTGCGCATGCGTGCCGGCGAAAACAGCCCATTCTGCGCATGCACAACCTCTGGACAAACATGGCGGCCGCCTTCTCGGTGCCGCCGTATCAGAGGATCACCGTAAAGTGGGGCGCCTTGCTGTAAAGTGATATAATAAAACAAAGACCATTCAGCAAACTAGCATCATTTTGTTGGGCGTATTAACTGGGTTTTTGTTGCACTGAGACGCGTTAACTAATACACTGCAAATGTGCATTTGGAAAAACTATAACATGTGTTCCAATGAATGCACATGCATTACAGACACACTACCAAGGGGCCTAGTGCGCCTGCAAGTTCTGCCGTGAAAAGTGGAGGAGATGATCTTGTGTACATAGTTTGTTTTTATTTTCCCTGTTAATTTGTTCCGAATAAATTTTTCACACATATTTATTTAACTGTGTGTGATTAAAAAAATTGTACCCAACTTCTGTCTCTTGGTAATTATTGTTATAATAGATGGACACATTGTTGTACACCGATCCTCAATACAGTCAATATTATATACCATATTAGGTCAGACAAACATCCTACGTTCACTTTAATCGCTAAAAACCCTAGCATTATTTATTACATGAACTTGATGATACATTATCAGATGCATCTCTTCATGTGTTTCAGACATTTATTTGATCCATAACATATATCTTTGTTTGACACATTTAATGAAAGGATTACGTTCTATACTCAGTGCAATCATTTGAGTAGAACTTTAAATCTGCCCTTTTCCCTTGTAGGATATTCCCAGAAATAACTTTTAGGGTGAGTGTAATTTCCATGCGCTAACATAAATGGAGGTTTTTGGCTATGCAATGTTAGGTTAATGACTTATTAGCGTATGATTTGCCTATGAGTAAGCCAGACATCCATTAAAATGTAGTGATCTAATATTTCTCTGGTTACCGCAAGTACATCATAATGGTAATCACCTTTGTGGATACACGTTACGGCTCTAAATATGTTAAATGTGGCTAACCTCATGACAAAACCTTTAATGGACCTCTGAGAATCTCTCCCTAAGTTAACGTGGTATCCGCAAAAGCTAATTACGTGCAAAAACAATGGCCATACTACATTTCATTAGCATAGGCTTCACATCACTTTTATGGAACATAATGCTGCCGTTTTATGCAATAATGTGACATTAAGTATGCCTTAGAGGCTTATTCTATATAAGCCAACGTTTATGATCTGGCCATTTATGGCTAAAGTTCCCAATTTACTTTAATAGGGAACTTCAGTTGAAAATGGTCCAATCCACCGCTTCAGAGGATATAGCATAAGCCTCTTAGTGTTACTCCAATTCAGAGACTAATATAGTTTTTAGCATAATTTGAGAAAGAGAGGAGAAGAAAATAACACCATGTTAGTTAAATCATACCTCTGTGGTGTTACACCTGTACAAGCCCTATTCTAGAGTCTGGATGTGAGTACCACCAAGTTTAGGTATGATCTAACTAGCATAGCGTTAAGTCCCTGCTTTAACCTTAATCATCTTTAGTTTATATGTGATGTTGTGATATGGCCTCGTTTGCATATTATTTGCCCAACAATGTTAGTAATAGCCATTATACAGACACATTGTTCCGGCACCATTTTAAGGCACAGATTCCTCCCATTGGAACTCTTTGTGTACTGCGGTTGGCTAGCCGCAAGAAGCTGACGAAATGACACCCCGCAGTCAGGTGTTCTTAAAAATAATGTAATTTCAATGTCATTATCTGATCGCCAGATGACACTGCACTGTGAATATATTTGTTAATGATCCTAGTGAGGTTATTGGATGGCACTAGTAATGTACTTAAAAGCAAAATGAATAATGTTTTAACATTGATATGTTTCAAATGAAAATACTTGTAATGTTCTATAGTGATTATACACTACTGTATGTTTCTCAAATTTATTTGAATAATTATGTTGTAAAGCAAATAAAAATACCAATTGTGAGCATATTTGCATGTCTCACAGTGGTCTGCAACCCTGCCTTTCCCCATTATACCCTTAGCATTCAATGCTTCCACTGCAACCAGGGATTCTGGGTTATGACATGAAAGTGAGCACTCGTGTCATTTTTTGCTTCTTGTCCATTTCAACATGGACCCGTATAAGCCTATGACTGCTGTATTCCATAGATTTTTCAGCAACAGCCTTCGTTAAATATGTTAGAATTTATGAAGATTGCGTCTGTTGTCTTTAGTTCTCTAGCATTGAAAGTGTGTGTGAGAAAAAAAAGGTGGTTATGGGTGGCTTCCAAAGCAAATCGTGCAGCTACTGCACATTGTACAGAATTACGTATATACAAAATGTGCATTACCGTAGCAATTGCCTCAGAACATTGAAGTACATTGAATTTAGCTTAAATACACACCAACATCCCCTATCGTTACTGCAAGGTACTACAGAAGCCACAAAAAACACCCGTGGTCACAAGGCCTTGATATGTAATGAACGGCCAAGGCATTTCACGGTAACAGAAAGTGTTGCTACGTCTGTAATTAACACTATACTCTTTATGGAGAAAACATAACTTAAAGTTATGTTATTTTCCTTAAAAAATACACCATTCCTGTTAACGTAATAAGCCATGTTAACTTTTTGTTACGTGACTAAACATAGATTTGTGGGTCTGGGCCTTAAGCACTAGACTTCTTCTGGAGCACCAATTTGTAATGCACAAGCTATTCAATAGCCTTCTAACTTCCAAAGTGGCTAAGCCTAAATAGTCCCATGAGCATCAATAAGAGATTAAGGATTTGAAAAAATATATAAAAATATTAAAAAACGTACCATTTTAGGTAAGGACACTTTGAGAGGAAGGGTGGTTTTCAATATTGAATTAAGTAACGTACAAATACAGTAAATTTTATACCAAGAGGATTGCATTGTGCAATGAAATCGGTCCTACTTTTTGCAGGACACTTTTATTTTCATTAGATTTGCCTCTTTTTGCAAGTGTTCAAAATAGCTCCAAGAATGCAGGTCAATTGACTTCTTTATTAATTGTGATATTCCTAAGAGATAAACATTAATAAATACTTTGACTTTACCTAATCATGATTGCATCTACTTCCTTAATTAAATTATAAAGGAAGCCCTGTGATGTTAAATTGAAGAGGCCTATGTATATGTCACAAAGCTTCCCCACTGTCTTGCTATGCAGATTCAGGCTGTTAAACCACTGCATGCCCCAGTTGGACCTCCTTCCACCAGATGCATCCATAACACATGCAAATGTAATCAGAACTGTTGTGGTGTTCAGCTAATCTAAATGTTACATTAGCTGTTCACCAATGAATACACAAATGAGATGTGCACTAAAGAGGATTTCTTTTGGCATAGCTGCAATGAAGCATGCCAAGCACTCTTTAAGAATCTACTGTAGGAACAATAAACCTTGTTTTAGCTTCTCAAAGGTATTAAAAATGAACAGCAAACTTCCTCGCATGTGATATTTAACTTTATATAGTTAGTAATCACTGTTAAGATGTGGAAAAAAAACAACTACCCAGGAAGTTCTTTTTAACCAGTTAGATGCGGGATGGAGTTTAATAGTTGATAACATTGAGGATAGAATGGTCCATCATTTATTAGAATATCACTGTCTCTTGGCTTCCATATTTCTGTGTGGATATGGATTGTTTATGTTTACAGGTGTGTTCAACTCCTCAGCTTCATCATTACTTTGTTCATTTAAGTGGTGGTTTGCATGTTTAAAATACAAAACTAATAATACTTTGGGTCAACTGTTACAATTTGAGGCATGGTATAGCAGACAAAATACATGAATTTTGGTAATTTGGAGCTGTTTTAATAAAACATATTTATCTAAATTAATTACTTATGGTGGTCAATATCATATTGTTAATTCCCACTTCATTTTGGTAGCAAACTCTATCAGTTTCACGTGTACATCAAATGTTTGTAGTGCCAAGAAGATTGAACTGTTTGAACTGATAAAGTGTATGGTGGTTTTAATGCTGCCATAGATCTTACTGTGTTTGATGAGGCTTTGGTAATCAATATGCTTGTTGACAAGGAAATTGTATACATTAACTAATTTTAAGCAATTTACAAACATAGAATATGTATTGATGTGAATAGTCCATAAGGTGTGTTCTAGGCCAGAAGGTATCATATGGAATATCCCCACATAGTTTGTCATCAGTATTTTCAGTTTTAATGCTGTTTATTTTTACAATGACTGTACAGTATGTCATAAAACAACTGCTGACCAGATATAAAGAAAGCTTGAAAGCAGAAATTTGAATCTGCTGCGAATTTGCAAACTATTTTCAGCCGTTGATTTTCATGGATTAGTCTCAAAAAGGCAGATTTGTTTTTCCTATTACTGAAAACTCGCAGAGAGATTCACATGTTTAAACAATCGAATCGTATATGCGAGTGAGTGTTAGAGGTTAGCTGGTTTAGCTCACACTACTCGAACTGCTGCCTGGAATAGCAGAGGTTGTGGATTCTGATCCTATTGGACCTGATACCAATAGCCGCTTCCTCACAAGGGGGTAAATCCACAGAAGTCTGGCATTTTTACTCTAATAATGCGTGTTACCGAAATTGGGAATAGGACATTATTTTTCATCTTATTGAAGGGTAGCGTCAAATCAGTTGCAAAAATAATATCTATTCATCAAAGTAGCAGAACTAGTAACAGGGATTTTCATGTCTCAGAGACGAGTTTTCCAATACATTGCGCATGCACATTGGCAAAACTGTAAGACGCATTATTTAACACATGGTTTCAAATATATAGACACTACCAACTGAATTACTGAGTGATATCAGATAAACTGCTAACAGTTGACATAACTAAGCAGGCTTATGGATCTGCTATTGCTTCTGGGGCTGTGAGGATTCATAGCCTCAGATTTACCCAGGAAGTGCTTGAGCTCCTAACAAATGACGTGGTGCATAATCACTGCAAACTTTTGGGGGCAGACTGCTCCCACACGAGCATGGCAGAAATGCAGCACATTTGAGGGATCATTCTCCAGCAGATTAATGCTCTGGGGAAGGTGGACATGCTCTGAGCAGACAGAAAATGTAAGCTCTCACCGTGCTGCACAGGTACGGAATAAAGAAGGGTGCATTGGCTCTCCTGCAGCTTACACCTATTGAGGAGTATCTGAGATTGTCATTTATTTCTCTATATATTGTTAAAATTTGGTTGGTTGGTTTGTTTTGTCACACACATATTTAACTGTGTATGATTAGCTGTTATTTTGCCAACTTCTGTCTCTTGGAAATTATTGTTGTCAAATGTAGAATCATTATTGTACACTCATACTTAATACACTCAATACTACACACAATAGTAAGCCACAAAAACATATCCTACAGTATATTTTTTTTAATCATTAAAAAGTATAGTATAGGCCTGTCGGCTTTACGGTCGAATTCTATAAGATCTTCGGGCCAGATGTAGGTTTACCTCTGCAAAATGCCTTCAAAGAGATAGTAGACAGAGGGGAATATTTAGAAACAGGGAAAACAGCTTGAAAACAACAACATTTTACACAAAGAAGGGGGAAGATCCTCTTGTGCCAGGTTCATATCTACCCATATCCTTATTAAATCAGGATGTACAAATTCTCTCAAAAATTCTGACAGAGAGTCTGGCCGCAGTATTACAGGTCTGATCCATAAAGGTCAGACAGGGTTTGTAATGGGTAGATCTTCAGTGAAGAATATAAGAGACCTTTATTGGACCAAATCAAATCCACAAGATAATAGGAACAATGTAATTATTTTGGTAGATGCAGAAAAAGCCTTTGATAATGTTAGCTGGGAATTTGTATTTGATATACTTCAAAGATTGGGAATATTGGGAATGCTTCTTAACATGATTAGAACTATGTACAGTATGAGGGTCCAAAAACAGTGGCAATGCTCTCCCAGTGTCAGGAATTCACTCCTAGCTTTGGCTGGAGCCCATCCATCCGGAGCTTTGCAGGTTCCAGACAAACTATTCCTTGCTTCTGCAATCACCTGCCTCTTGCTGCCTCCTGTGCAGCTCTGGCCTCCTTTGCTATTTAGTGCCTGCCCCGCCCTCAGGAAGTGGCTGGACATAGACTTTGCAATCCAAGTTGCAAGTGACTTTGCTTGTCATAGACTCCCTGTTTGGCCTGCTAGGCCTCCTTGTGCCTGGTATCCTGCTTCCAGTCCCCTGCTTCACAAGGCCTTCTTGCTTAGCAGCCCCGGCGCTGCTTTCCTTGTTCCTGGCAGACTTTGCCGCCGCACTGAAGTGGCTACGCTGGTGTCCCCAGTGTTTCCTGTGGCGTGTCTGCACCCCTGGTTCCTGTGGCCTTCCTGTTGGCAGTTCCTGTTCCCAGTGGTCTCCACCACTCTCTTCTGTACCCGGCTAGGGGGTGCCGTTCTGTGCTGTAGCACTGGATTCTGCAGTTCCTGTCCCCAGTGGTCTCCACCACTCTCGGCTGTACCCAGCTAGGGGGTGCCATTCTGTGCTGTAGCACTGGATTTCCAGTTCCTGTTCCTATCCCTGAAGTACCTTCACCCAATATTTCCTGTTGATGACTTCGGCTTGTTTCCTCGACCACCGCTCCTGTGCTGCCTGCCTTGACCCCTGCCTGGATAACGTTAACCCTACTTTCTCCAATCCTGACCTTGCTATGTCTGATTACGGAATCCGCACTCCGGACCTGACTCCGTGGCTTAAGGTCGGTGCTTATACATCCCCACTTCAGCCCCGTGGTCCGGTACCAGTTTGTGGCAAGCACGTACGTTACACCCAGGAATTCAATTTATACAGAGAAACAAGCCATGGGTGTCCCTTGTCGCCATTGCTATTCAACATAACAATTGAACCATCGCCTATGTACATTAGGGACATTGCAGACTATTGTCATGGTCGCCTAGACCTCCTGCCTAGCCATAGCTTCTTTGTCCACCGGGTGTACTGCTGCCTTCTGTTTGCTCTGGGTTCCTCTGTCTGTCTTTCTTCTTGTTGCTCCTCTCTCTGTCTTATAGTTCTGTTTCCTGTCTGTTTCCCTTGCCTTTGTTTCAAGTCAGACTCCTATGCACATGCCTCTGTCTTTGATCCTGATCTGTTCCTGTACCTGTCCCTGTATTTGAGTCTGTTCGCAGTAAAGGCCCTTGCTGGTATGCTGGTACCCCGTTCTCAGTCCCTGCTTCCCGTTCTCAGTCCCTGCTCACCAGTCTCAGTCCCTGCTCCCCGACCTGTTCCTGCACCCCTGTCCTGTTCCAGTCTCCTCGTTGCCGACCTCTGCTTGTTGCCCGACTTCTCTATCTGCTGCCTGCCTCGGACCCCTGCTTGTTGCCCGACTTCGCTATCTGCCGCCTGCCTCGGACCTCTGATTGTGACCCCTACTACGCTCCTGTGACAGAGAACAAAGGCCACTTCTGGACCTCGCTGGAACAGATTCTTCTTCTGCCTGCTGCAGCAGACCACATCCGCATGGTTGAAGATAAGTACTTTCGTTTCTTTTTTGGAAATCCCAGTTGGGATCTTGAAGGATCTTTTTTGTTGCTGCTAAGTGAGCTGCAAGAATTGTTGCGTTCATAAAGAAAAAACATTTTTGCTGAGACTAGAACTGTTGCTGCAGAGACTAGTGCACCTTTCTTTGAGGTTTTTTCTTTTGTGCAGTGCCTGGGTTAACCCTTGTAGTACCTGTTGCCACCTTTTTAGACTCTGACTTTTCATTCCCTGGACAAGGCTTGTCTCTGCATCCCTGGTTGGACCACTGCTGTTCACAGGGTTCCCATTTCAAAAGACAAGAATGCTTCCATTATTTTGTTACTGCATGCTGTGTTTTTTCCTGCAATCTGTAGTTCTTCCTATGATTGGTTCTAAGGTTTCAGGTTTACCTGCAAGTTCCCCTAAAGTTTGTTTCTCTGCAACTTGTGATATCCCTACGCCTGATATCAAAAGTTTCAGATTTAACTGCAGGGTTCTCTGTCTGATATTCATATGTCTGATGTCAAAAGTTTCAGATCTAACTGCAAGTTTTCTCTGTATTAGTTTCCTGCTGTCTATGATATTTCTATGCCTGATTTCTAAAGTTTCAGATTTAACTGCAGGGTTTCTTTGTCTATATGATATTCCTACGCCTGATTTCTAAACGATTCAGATTTAACTACAGGTTTCTCTGTTTATGTTTTTTCCTTGCATTTATGATATCTCAGTGACTGATGCTAAGGTTTCAAAAGGGTCAGCTCTCCTATCTTGTCTCTCTGTGTCTAATATTTCTGTTGTTCATTCTTATGCTTCTGCTTTAAAGACACATTTCCTCTTGACTGGTTTCTTGGGAAGTGTGATTTCCCCATGTCTGAAATTATGGCTCCCACTCAAAAAACAGTCTTGAGCAGTAAATGTGAACACAGTACCACTAATTCTTCAGAACTTCTTAAAGCAGGGAAGAAGAAGGAAAAGAAAGAAGTATTTAATCAAGGAAAAGATGCCCTAACTCAGACACTTCAATCTGCACGAAAAGAGATTGATTGTCTTCATGGACGTTTAGATAAAGCGCAAGAAGCCAAGGCTGCACTACAGAGCTGCCTATCCTCAGCAATTGCTAAGTGTGTTCTCCAGTAAAAAGAAAAGCACCAGTTGGAGAGTGACCTGGATGTCATGTCAGGTGAGCTGGAGAGGGCATAGGCTGATGCTGCTGACGATCAGCGCCTTGCTTCTAAAAGTAATGAATTCCTGGAAATCTCTATGAAGGAAATTGACAAGCTTAATACAGAGCTTAAAGTCTCCCGGGAGGAGATTTACTACTTCAAAAAAGAGATGGAGTCGTTCGGGAGAAGAGTTGCCACTTAAACACAGAACTATGCTCATTGAGAGAGATCCTCGGATAGTTAAATAGCAGTTTTGAAACTGTAACCCAAGAGTGCAAGAATCTCTATGTCCAAGTCAGTGAAGTCGGTAAGAAACTCCATGAATTAGGAGAGGAGAAGAAACAGTTAGCCCAGGAAAAGTTAGAATTGCAGATAGCACTGCAGGATGCAGAGAGAGTGCTGCAAGAAGAACGTGTCTCCCTGGAGCAGCGCACACAAGCAGAAAATATGCTACAGAGTCAGCCGCAAGTACTGCATACACATCTGCAGGACACGAAAGAGAAATGGGTGAATGCTGAGGAAAAGCAGCTAGTTCTGCAGGAAGAAAGTTTCCAGACTGCCTACAAGGTAAAAATGCTGCAAGAGTATTTAAGTACCCAGTGTGTCCCCAAAGAGCAGCATGAGGAGCTGAAGGCCACACGCATAACCAGAGCTTCTCTGGAGGAGGAGCTTAGAGCCCAGGTAACCCTGTATGAGAGAGAGTGCGAGGCGGTCCAGACACTGAAGCAGGACTTAGAGGAGCAGAGACACTGCTCCATCCCTAACAGCCAGTACACCCAAGAGAAAGAGACCTGGAAAAGACAAGCTGCTGAGACCATAGCAAAGGAATTTGCAGAGCTCCAAGACGTGATGAGGGATGCATGGAAGCGAGCTCAACATGATCACAGTGAAGATATGAAAGCTCTGAGAAGAGAATTGCAGAATGCACTTAACCATGGATCTCTCACCGAGGAGTGGAAATTGCAACAACTCCTAAAAATGAAAGAGCTAAAGCTGACAGCTGAACACACATCACAGTATCTCACAGCGCTGCAGGCGCAGATCGCTGAGCTCAAGACACAGCTTGCCAAAAAAGAGAGGGAGGAGGTTTCCGTCCGTCAAGTGGCTGGCCTGACACTGCGCTATGGGGTCAAGATGACTGATGCCTGCAAAGTGTTGAATCACACAGCCCATGAGAAGGCCCGGCTGCAGCTGGACAAAGTCTGGGAGGAGTACCGGCAGCTACAGGTCAGAAATAAAGAAAAAGAAACACATTTAAGCCTTGTTCCAAGTCAGCTGGGAGAGATGGAGTCGCGACTCAACTCCAAAGAAGCTGAACTGACAACTGCTTTGAGTGGGAAAAGAAGTGCAGAAGGACAGCTTCAAGAGCCGAAAACTCAAATAGCTGGTCTTTCATTGGGTGATGCCACGAAACGGCAGTCGCAAGAGGAGAGCATGGAGAGCGAACTCTGTGTCCCCACTGACTCATGTGGAAAGGCTGCACCCGTCCTTGATGCCCACGTTCCTGATGTCTCTGTCCCTGCTTTTGGGTTGAACGCACCCATTCGGAGGTTCCTTGCAGCACCCAATGTACCTGTGGAGTACCCTCTGCCCGCTGACAAACCACCAGAGGTGTTTCACCTTGAGTCCAGTTTTCATCAAGGCCTCTGGGAAGAACCTGGAGGATCGTCCGGAGAACGCTCTCGAGAGGGGGGAGTAATGTCAGGGTTGCCTTGACCTCCTGCCTAGCCATAGCTTCTTTGTCCACCAGGTGTGCTCCTGCCTTCTGTTTGCTCTGGGTTCCTCTGTCTGTCTTCTTGTTGCTCCTCTCTCTGTCTTATAATTCTGTTTCCTGTCTGTTTCCCTTGCCTTTGTTTCAAGTCAAACTCCTATGCACATGCCTCTGTCTTTGATCCTGATCTGTTCCTGTACCTGTCCCTGTATTTGAGTCTGTTTGCAGTAAAGGCCCTTGCTGGTATCTGGCTTGTCCCTGTTTGTTCCTTGCTCCCCGTTCTCAGTCCCTGCTCCCCGGTCTCAGTCCCTGCTCCCCGGTCTCAGTCCCTGCTCCCCGGTCTCAGTCTGAGACCGGGGAGCAGGGACTGAGAACGGGGAGCAAGGAACAAACAGGGACAAGCCAGATACCAGCAAGGGCCTTTACTGCAAACAGACTCAAATACAGGGACAGGTACAGGAACAGATCAGGATCAAAGACAGAGGCATGTGCATAGACCTGTCCCCTACAGGGACAGGTACAGGAACAGATCAGGATCAAAGACAGAGGCATGTGCCAGACCTGTTCCTGCACCCCTGTCCTGTTCCAGTCTCCTCGTTGCAGACCTCTGCTTGTTGCCCGACTTCGCTATCTGCCGCCTGCCTCGGACCTCTGATTGTGACCCCTACTACGCTCCTGCTGTTCCAGCCACCGAGACCTACCCACCACAGGAGTCTCCCGTGACAACTCTAAAGGCATTGAAATAGGAAATAAAGAAGGGAAGTTTGCCTTTTTGCGTATGACCTTCTGATGTTTGTCTCTAATCCGGAAACAGTGGTTAAAAAAAATATATGAGACACTTAAAGAATATGGAAAATGTATGGGGTTTATAGTTAATGCCTCCAAAACTGAGTTTCTAGTGCTATCTCGCAACAATAATGTTAGGTGAGAGGAATACGTTCCGTTTAAAAAGATGACAGCGAATCAAATACTTGAGGCTTAATATAGACCCCGACCTAGAAAAATTGTACGCAATCAATTTTAACTAAAGTAATTAAAGAGCTGGAAGCTGGCAAGGACTCCCATTGAATTTAGCAGGTAGATGCCAACTCATTGAGATGATCAGCTTCGCTAGGATTATATACCCATTGCAGATGCTGCCTATTCTGGTTCGCCATACAGACAAAAATTAATTAATAGTACAATAAATAAGTTTATATGGAACAAAGGCAGAAATAGAATTGCAATGTCAAAACTATTAACTCTTAAAAAGTACAATTTGGTAGGTATAGCTAGGCATATGGGAGGCTGGCTAATGGACAAATAAATATATATTGTCGTACAGTACGAAACTTAATGGTGCTCCCAATGACGCTGGAAGAGATTCTACACACAACTTGGGGAAATATACCTTTAGTAATTAGAGGGAATCCACTGAAAAAGATACACGGGCCATGTGGAAGACACTAAGAAACAAGTGTGGAATGTCCTACAAAATATCCAAATTTCTGCCTATTCAAGGTACAGTAACATGAAATTTGAACCAGGTCGATGACAAAATATGTTTAAGACATGAGAAACCAAGGGAGTAAAAAATATAGGGCACCTGGTAGATACAGGACGGGAACGCTGTATGTCATTTTAAGAGCTCAGAGATCAGAAGGAATTTCCACAATCTCACTACTTCCCCTACATGCAGATCATACATTACTGTAAGAGCCTAGAGAACTATGTGAAAGAGATATTAGAAAACAACATGTTTGATAGCTACTTTAGGACTTCAAATAATATTATACATATTCGATCTCTGAATTATATGATTGGATCCGAGATAAAGATCATGGCAAGCAATTGCAAAAAGTGGCAGCCAAGTGGAACAAAGACTTTCCAGAAATAACAGAGATTGACTCTTTGCTGGTAGGATTGGGTAGTGCTAGGAAAATAATAATATCAGTGTCATGGAGGGAATTACAATTTAAATTACTACATAGAGCATATTATGTGTTTGATATCCAATATAAACAGATGAAAAAAGACAAAAATAAATGCCCAAAATGTCTGCTTATTACAGCGGATCTAAAACACTGCCTATGGGAATGCCCATGTATAGCTCATGTTGCACACTAGCCTCCTCCGTCATCCTGATGCCTGTCACATAAATCATAAATAAAAATATAGTTACCAGAACTGGTCCGGTGACAGATAGAGAGCACACAGTGGTTAGAAAAAACAATTGTATTAAAGAATATGCAGGACACAAATACCAACGTTTCGGTCCTCAACAGGGACCTTCCTCAGAATGACACCACCCTGAGGAACGTTGGTATTATTTATAGTTATATATATATATAGGAGTTCTTCAGTATTAGGTGATACCTTTTTTTTGGACTAACAATTTATGTCATAGGGCAAGCTTTCGAGAGTTCTCCTCTCTTCTTCAGGTCTAGCAATACTGATATACAAAGGATTCAATGGCTAATACAGTAGCTAGATAGAGGGGGAAAAAAACCAACAGATATTTACTGTAGATAAGGTAGGGTGTTAAGTGTTTGAAGCCAGGGGACAGTGTCAAAGAAAGGAGCCCCTATTCTTATCCACACTTTCTCTCCCCCCAGCATCCCTTCCCCTCCCCACCTTTCTTTGACACAGTCCCCTGGCTTCAAACACTTAACACCCTACTTATCTACAGTAAATATCTGTTGTTTTTTTTCCCCCTCTCTCTACACTGTATTAGCCATTGAATCCTTTGTATATCAGTATTGCTTGACCTGAAGAAGAGAGGAGAACTCTCGAAAGATTGTCCTATGACATAAATTGTTAGTCCAATAAAAAAGGTATCACCTAATACTGAAGAACTCATTTATTCTGCACTATCGCAACTGGACTAACACGGCTATTTTCTGCTTTATATATATATATACAGACATACCCCGCATTAACGTACGCAATGGGACCGAAGCATGTATGTAAAGCGAAAATGTACTTAAAGTGAAGCACTGCCTTTTTCCCCACTTATCGATGCATGTACTGTACTGCAATCGTCATATACGTGCATAACTGATGTAAATAATGCATGTGTAACAGCCCCTATAGTCTCCCCACTTGCGCACAGCTTCAGTACAGGTAGGGAGCCAGTTTTGCTGTTCAGGACGTGCTGACAGGCGCATGCGTGAGCTGCCGTTTGCCTATTGAGCGATATGTACTTACTCGCGAGTGTATTTAAAGTGAGTGTCCTTAAACCGGGGTATGCCTGTATATATATATATACAGTGGTTGACAAATCACCAAAAAATCTACTCGCCACACAAAAAAATCTACTCGCCACCTAGTACCAAACGTGTGCTGCTTGGGCCAATATTTACTCGCCCGGGGGTTAAATCCACTCGCCCGGGGCGAGCAAATGTATAGGTTTGTCGAACACTGTATATATATATATATATATATATATATAACATGACAAAAGTGGTAACTGTGAAGGAACGTCTATCACTGTATTTGGGAACATGGAATGGTGGAAAGAAGTTAATGGGGATTCAGGAATCCCAAGTATTGCTGAAATTATACTCCTGGCATTTAGAAAGTCTATAATGGTGCAATGGGTGAAGTGTGACCCTCCTAACTTGGAAACGATTAAAACATATCTCACTCAGCTATTGACCTTAGATAAAATGGAAACGGAGACCAATAAGGAACAAATAACAAATCATTTTTTTTTACAAAATGGGAACCCTTCATTGACTCCTTACTACAGAGTGAAAAATACCAAATATATCAGGCTTTCACGCATCCTCTTGTGGCACATACCCTCTTGTGGTATATTTCACAAGGTCATAGATGAGGTAAACAGAGGGAGAAATGGAACAGGTTAAAGGGGTATCAAGACAGGAGAACAGTATATCTGAACATAACGTCTTTAATATGTTTCTATTCTAAAGTTATGTTTTGTACATTCTGTAAATTAATTTAATTTCAAAATTGTGTATTTTTGAGTTAAGCTTGAGCATCTGATTGATACCTTTTTACTTCTAAGTATAATTTAAACATGTAAAGATGTGTTGAAATCTGTCATGTTTACCAGCAATGTTGGAAAACCAGTAAAAACAACAATGAGAAAAAAAGTACAGTATAGTTTATTACAAGATAAAAACACAGTTTCAGGTGCAACTGTAAATGTGTTTCAGCGATTAATTTTAGCCACTAAAAATATCTTCGTATTTCACATGTAATGTAAGGGTTAAGTCCTATACTCAGAACATTCATGTCAGTACCACTTAAGACCGGCCCTTTTCCCTTGTACTGTATTTGTAGAAATAACATAATAATAATAATCAGTGTCTGGATGTAGGCAACGCCAACTTTTGGAAGGTCTTAAATATATTGCGTTATTATAATGTGCTAACATGAACGGAGGTCTGAGGATCTCCGTTGTTAGGTAAACTGTTCATTACCATATGATTTGCATATGAGTGAGTAAAATGACTGTTAACGTTTATCGATCTGCTATGTTTCAGTTAAATTCGAGTACATAGTAACACAATGAACCTTTGGGGATACAGTATATGTTACAGATATTGATACGTAAAATGGAGATAATGCAATGCTTACACATTAACACACTTCTGTAGATCATCCCCAATGTGCCTTAGGTTTGTCAAAATAATGCTCTCTCCCTCTCTCCCTCTCTCCCTCTCTCCCTCTCTCCCTCTCTCCCTCTCTCCCTTTCTCCCTTTCTCCCTCTCTCCCTCCCTCCCTCCCTCCCACCCTCTCTCCCTCCCTCCTTGTTTCGACATCTCTTTTCAGGGGCTTATACTTGCTTTTTCACCAAAGGCCTGTTTAAATATAAAAGAGTCACTTTCTCTTATCTTGAGTTAGATATCCAGGATGATGTGAGAGGCAGCACTAAATGTGCATTTTGAGTTAAATGAAGTATCTTTAATTCTGGATTACAGCCTAAAGAAGCACCCATAAGGTCTCTCTCTTTAAAAAAAATAACATTTAACAAGCTGTACTTCTTGCTCTTTGTAGGCTCTTATTAGATCTTAATGTTTATACCTTCTATTTTAAAGGAAGTTTGATTTTTTTTTCCAGATAAAGAGTTGTTCTTATAGCTGCATCTTACATACAGCTATTGTATTCCTTGTATTAATTCAGGGGATTCTTACTGTGAGCATTTACAATGACTTGGTGGCAAGTGGCTTCCTGCAAAGGGCCACTAATGAAGCACTGGAGGTAAAAATAGCAAGGTCCAAAAAATATAACATTTTCCTATTGGAATTTAATGTTAATCTTAAATGTAAATCCTTATGACTAAATTGCTGTATATTACGTTCTGGAAAATTAACAGACCCAGTCCAAAGAATAAAAATGTAATTTATGTATGTGAGCCACAGTGAAATGTAGTCCGTATACATCATATGACGTTCTGTGAAAATAGTTTCCAACTCCCACCAACTCAAATACAGATTGAGGGCAACACATCTTCCCCACATTGCCCTACTTTAGGTTTACAGATAAAATTGCCGGTGGAACACAAAACAGTTATGATTTAGAACAAAACGTAGAAAGTACTAAAGAAATTGGCTACATCTGAACTGTTCTATACCTTTTGTTTGCAAAAAATATTGAACTGCTTCTACACCTAAATTATGAGGAATGTTTGTGTATAAGACAGAGTTGGCCAAATTTGCCACTTAAATCCAACACAGATTGGCAGTGAGAAGGAGGAGTTTAAATTTAGCAGCCGCTCTAGTTGTGTGTGTATATATATATATATATAGAGAGAGAGAGAGAGAACATGTTAAAAATGGTTTTTGAAGCAAAAAGTGGCACTGTGTGCTCATTTGCATGTCATTTCCCAGAATCCCTTGCTGCAGTGGAAGTGCTGTGTGCTGGGTGATAATGGGGAACGGCGGGGTTGCAGACCTGCCTAAGACATGCAGATGAGCATATAGTTGTATTTGCATATTTGCTTTGCTGTGGAGGGTTTTTGTCACTTTTTTTACTCACCATAACTTAACTCAGTATTATGGTTGGCCCATCCTTTAGCTTCTTTGCATACCCAGTTAATCAACCCCATACTGATGAGACCCATTAAGGTCGAAACAGCTGTCTGTGGGTGGTTTTCTGGGTATGCACCTTAACCCTGGCTGTGCTCAAAGCTGTGACCATGCAGCAAGCTTAAGCCTATAGTGAACCATGTTAAAAATGGTTTTTGAAGCAAAAAGTGGCACTGTGTGCTCATTTGTATGTAATTTCCCAGAATCCCTTGCTGCAGTGGAAGTGCTGTGTGCTGGGTGATAATGGGGGAAGGCGGGGTTGCAGACCTGCCTAAGACATGCAGATGAGCATACAGTTGTATTTACATTTGCATATTTGCTTTGCTGTGGAGGGTTTTTGTCACTTTTTTTACTCACCATAACTTAACTCAGTATTATGGTTGGCCCATCTTTTAGCTTCTTTGCATACCCAGTTAATCAACCCCACACTGATGAGACCCATTAAGGTTGAAACAGCTGTCTGTGGGTGGTTTTCTGGGTATGCACCTTAACACTGGCTGTGCTCAAAGCTGTGACCATGCAGCAAGCTTAAGCCTATAGGGAACCATGTTAAAAATGGTTTTTGAAGCAAAAAGTGGCAATGTGTGCTCATTTGCATGTCATTTCCCAGAATCCCTTGCTGCAGTGGAAGTGCTGTGTGCTGGGTGATAATGGGGAAAGGCGGGGTTGCAGACCTGCCTAAGACATGCAGATGAGCATACAGTTGTATATATATTTATATATATATATATATATATATATATATATATATATATATAAAACCTCCCTTCAAATAAATCAGATGCCTGTGCTGAAAAAGGAGCATACCGGAGGAACCCTGGGAGATATGCAAAGTATATTTAAATGGTTCACATCCCACACTTCCTAAATGGCTGTCTATAACCACTGTACTGAGTTGACAAGTCTAAGACACCTAATGACTAAAATGGTGTACTGGTGTAAGACCCGACAGGATTAGAAGCCACAACCTCTGCTATGCTGGCCATCCATTCTAGCAGTGCAATCTAAACCAGCTGCTGGGTAGCATATCACTGTCTATTATCATATCTCCAAGGGATATCTATTGTGTTGAACTTTGATTAAGGATTCTAACCTTGAAAGGACTTCAAGTGCAAAGTAATAATATGCACTGGGGGCTTTGAGTTACTCAAGCAGGTGAGATTAAATAAAACATAGGTCTTCTGACCTTCTCATTGAGAAGTACAGCTCAAAAGTATGCTGTGTCAACTACAGTATAAATCAGCTGGTTTAGCTCACACTACTAGAGCTGATGCCCAGAGTAGCAGTGGTTATGGTTTTTAATTCTGTTACTGTAGGTCTGACACCAGTACCCCATTCCAGTCACTAGCTGCCTTAAACTTATCAAATAGAACAAGTGGTGTTGTGGTGCTCTAAGCAATCAGATGTGGCTTGTAATAATATAGATCAATCCAATAAATGTCCAGATAGTGATAGAGTGTTCATATACTGCATGCTGAGGAAATAACAAGGGTATGTGCCTAGTGGTGTCTGCTTGACTACCACAAATGATGACACATATACATATACCCAAGTGTAAAGAACAATATCCAATGAAGACAGGAATAATTACATGGCAGTGATGCTCATTACCTGTAAATGCACAAACACTCAGCACATCCATGGCGTGCTATCTGTAGAGAGTAGAATCCAGAGAGTAGTATGCCAAACAGAGCAAAGCCAGCAACTTGTAAACTTTGCAATGAAAAAATCCAAGGCAAATTCTGAAAAATAAACAAATTAGCTGTTTATTGCAAGCTACCAAACAACATGAGTTACACGAACGCACCTACGCGTTTCATGCCGATGCATTTTATCAAGGTGTAAGGAGAAACGAAACTATCTGCATTTTATACATACCTGGTTGATCCTCCGCGCGGCCGAGGATGACGTCATCGGTGCGCGACTGCAACCAGAGTCACGCCGACGCGACCTGCCTCCTCATTGGCCCAAAGGATCAACTGGTACATTTTTTATAAAACAATCTTTATTAACACAGACAAAATGAACAGTGATTAAAATTCAAAGAAAAAAGTAAAAAAAACACATTAAAAACGTAAATAAGAAGATAATCAAACATTGGTATAGTGTCTAAGCGAAACTATACAATACATTAAAATAAAAATAATGACAAAATGCATAATCCTAATGCGTAATCATGGCTGAAAATCTATATTAGATGAAACTAATTCTAAATATATTTATATAGAACCTCATCAGAGAATAATAGGTATGTAAATAGATAAAAATCTCCGCTAGATAAAGGAATAGTTAGATCCTTAATATTCATAGGGAGAACAAAGCAATGTTTAGGGAGATGATCATAGTGACCTAAAAGGATACAAAATCATACCAATGATCTTAAAAAAGATATAGACTATAGTAGAGGCATACCCCGCATTAACGTACGCAATGGGACCGGAGCATGTATGTAAAGCGAAAATGTACTTAAAGTGAAGCACTACCTTTTCCCACTTACTGATGCATATACTGTACTGCAATCGTCATATACGTGCACAACTGATGTAAATAACGCATTTGTAACAGGCTCTATAGTCTCCCCGCTTGCGCACAGCTTCGGTACAGGTAAGGAGCTGGTATTTCTGTTCAGGACGTGATGACAGGCGCATGCGTGAGCTGCCGTTTGCCTATTGGGCGATATGTACTTACTCGCGAGTGTACTTAAAGTGAGTGTACTTAAAGCGGGGTATGCCTGTATGCAAATAACATTTAAATAATATTTATGTACCATAAATATCTCTCTGAACATTGTCTCACAATTATACAAAATAATGAATAATTCTCAATGAAAGATGACCTATATAACACACAATAACATGATCATATTGTCAAATTTAGGCATAGGGATAATTGTTATAAGGACACCAGGATAAGTGCTGACAGGAATCAGTAGTATTAGAGCCATGTATACATAAATCATTTATAATTATCTTTGAATTCAGTTTATGTGTATTGTTGATATTGACATCATAAACTCAGAAGATAAAGAACTCAAAAAATAAAAATATCTATAAAAATGGCTAATGTCCAAGTCAACATTCATTCCCAGTGGCGTCCTTGTCCTTAATGAGAAAATCCAAAACGCTTCACGTTTACCTAATATTTTCAACCTGTCACCACCTCGTCGTGACACAGGAATCTGTTCTATGCCCTGAAAGGTAAAGCACCTTGATAAAGTGCTTCGGCATGAAACGCGTAGGTGCGTTCATGTAACCCATGTTTTTTGGTAGCTTGCAATAAACAGCTAATCTGCTTATTTTTTGGAGTTTGCCTTGGATTTTTTCATTGCAAAGTTTACAAGTCGCTGGCTGTGCTCTGTTTGGCATACTACTCTCTTAAACGTATCAAAGAATGCTCTTTATTCAGCACAGGCATTTCTATCTAATGTATTCGGAGAGAGTTTTGAGGGGATATAAATACATCTGAAGATCCTCCTCCAATCCAAGGTCAGATTATTAAAAAGCAGGTTGAATTTGATCCAATGACGGATTCTGAGGAATCTGCTCAGATTTTGTAATACTCAATCAGCATACGGATTATGGTGTATGGATCAGAATTAGTCTAAAAAACATGTGAAAATCAATAAATGGGAATCAGAGAGGATAGCCCATCAATACATAAGACAAATGTATATTTAGAGCTCACTAATGCAATGCTATAAGCAGTTTTTAGCTGTAAGGCTATCATTGCTATAACAGACGTTAGTGCTAATGGTGTGCAAAAGAAGTGTACCCTCTAACAACGCCTATCCACAGAGCTCTGTTATACAGTAGTTAACGCAGGGATTTAACAATGCATTAGTTAGGTTATACCTAAAGGTGGCATTATTTTCCTTCAGACCCAGATATATGTTATGATGTTGTGAGCCATGAGTTAACAAAGCTTTGTGGATTTGGCCTTGCGTAGTGTCCAAATTGATGATGACACGAGAAGAGGCATTATCAGTTTTTCTAAATGCATTTTATATCTATTTGTGGAATCCAATGGCAGTTTTTTATTATAGCAATCTTTGTTGTTCGTTTAATTTGTACTCATTTGTACTGATACTTTCAGGTTGTGTTTTATGTAAGTCTACTATGCTTCCACCTTTATTTGATGGCTTCAAATTAAAACCTTCATTTGTTTCAATTCCTCCAATTCTAGATTTTTTTGTTAAATTGTGCTGAATTGTTTGTGATTTAATATATAATTGCAGAACAAAACACAAAGAAGCGCAAGCTCCATAGCGTGTAACTGTGTACAAAATGGGTACATTTATTTAAAGGAAAGTGTCCCTAGGAGATACACTTACAGGATGCTAAAATAACACAAACATTGGAGAGAATATGTAATCTACAGGAGCGGGAGTGTCCGACAATGATACTGTGCACCTGATGTGGCTGTTTGCTACTCCTGCCATGAGTACTGCAGCGTTTCAGCGTCTCCAAGGGCTCAAATCACTTCCGTGTGTAGTTCAAGGCATCTGTATTTCTCTCCTACAGTATATAATTGCTCAAGATCAGAAAATACAGTACTAAGCTAATAAATAATTAATGTGCTAAATTGGTGATGAAGGAGGGAAAGAATGTTGGTTTAAAGGTATATTTTACTGATTCTTGTGTTACATTATATCTACCACTGTTTAAGCTGCTAATGGTTTCACCTGACTGATTCATTTCATCGTCTATAAATGCTCTCGATCTTTTATATATTTAAAGTCCTTTTTTAGTAAAGTTTTTTAAACATATTACTTATCTGTTTGTCTTGCAATATTCTGCAAAAGTATTTTTTTTTCAAATAAATAAACATATTTTATGCATTCAAATGTGTTAGTATTCTGGTTGGAGAAAAGGAGAAATGTTTAGTTAACACTGACATGTTTCTATCCTGGAGTTGTCTGTGATGAAATAATGACTGATAATTGTGATGAATTCTCATTTGTTTGTTGACTTTTTATCAAATGTAAAAAGTGGCCTTCTGTTTATGCTCTCCACAATTCCTCATCCTCCTACGCCCTCGCAATACCCACATTTGGGGACAGGTAACGTTTGCTAGTACCTAACATGTTCTGGTAGCTTAAGTTATTTATGTTATTTATCAAATGGTTTACCAGGAAATAATACAATGAGAGTTTGCTCTCGTTTTCAAGTATGTCCTAGGCACAGAGTTACTGTATGAGGACAATACATGGTTACATTAAATGACCAGAGGTTATACATTCAATTTACAGAAATATCATGGACAATAAGAAATAATAAGATTATTGGGTGTATGTAACAGGTAAGTCTAGAATGTGAGACAGCTGAGGTCTTGAAACTAATTGTATTGGAGGCGGTTTTGAGAGTCTCGGGTAGATTGTTCCAGTCATGAGGTGCACGGTAACAGTCGGAAGAGTCACCACATTCCTTGTTGAACCTTGGAACTGTGAAAGTCTTTTGGAATCTGATCTCAGGTGATAAGTGCTGCGTGTGGTAGGAGGGAGGAGCTTGTTCAAATAGGTGTGTAGCTTGCCCAGTAAGTATTTGAAAGCAAGACAGGAAAAATGTACTTTGAATCTGGACTCAAGGGATAGCCAATCTAGTTCTTGGAGCATTTTTCAGTGATGTGTGTTATAATTAGTAGTACAGAGTGGCATATTGAGTTATAGAAGGTGTCTACTTTTCTTAGGTGTGATTGGGGTGCTTTACCATATTGTATGTCCCCATAGTCTATAATTGGCATTAGTATCTGCTCTACAATGTGCTTTCTGACCAGTTGGCATGGGGTGGATGTGTTCCTATAAAGTATACCTAGTTTGGCATAGGTTTTGGATGTTAGTGTATCAATATAGGGTCCAAATGTTAAGAGGGAGTCAAGCTTAATTAACAGATACTTAGAACTAGTGACAGGTGCTTGAATTGTGTTAGAGTTGGTTCTAATCTATAGCTCAGTCATTTAAAGCTTTATAAATTCAGCCTTAGCCCCAAATACCATCAATACAGTTTTGTCTGTATTTAAAAACAGTTTGCTTTGAGCAATCCAGTATTCAAGTCTTGAAATTTTTTATTGAAGTGTCCTATGTCAGTGAGGCTAGGCATGTGTGCATACAACATTGTTTAATCAATATACATGTGCATTGAATCTGCCTTACAAGTGGTAGATAGATCATTAGTAAAGACTGAAAAGAGTATGGTCCTAGAACAGGTGATATCCAAGGGATTGGAGTTAGAGCCTCAGATAGACCCAATTTGGGATCTACCTGATAGGTATGAGTGAAAACAATTTAACACATGTTCCCCTATTCCAGATCACTGAAGCTAAAAGATAAAATGATGATAAAATAATAAAAATGATCAATAGTATCAAAAGCCTTTGCAAAATCTGGAAATGTTGTACCAGTTACTTGTCCCAGTTCCATTCCACACAGAATCTCATTGCAAAGATTTAAGAACATAGTTACAGTACAATTGAGTGGTTTGGATGAAAGCCAGATTTGAATTTGCTAAGGAAATTTGTCTTCGTACAGTAATCACTTAATTTGGAGTGAACACATTTGTCCATAACTTTGGATAGTATTGGGAGAAGAGAAATTTTGTCTGTAGTTTGAGACACTGTTTTAGTCCCCACTTTTGTAAACTGAGACAACCCTAGCAGTTTTCCAGATCTGTGGAATATGGCCTGAAGATAAAATAGAGTTGATTAGGTAGACAAGCGATATGGCAAATACTGGGGCACTGAGCCATAAGCGATATGGCAATTACTGGGGCACTGAGTCACAGGAACTTTGATTGCACTAGGTCAGGCCCAAAATTGACAGGTTATTTTTATGTTAAGAGCGCCTATA
The DNA here is from genome assembly GCF_040206685.1 of Ascaphus truei. NCBI lineage: Eukaryota > Metazoa > Chordata > Amphibia > Anura > Ascaphidae > Ascaphus > Ascaphus truei. Next base: position 396,465,483 of record NC_134484.1, on the reverse strand, counting down.
TAATCTCCTTTTCAGATACTGCGACAGGAATATTACATAGTTACATAATAGATAAGGTTGAAAAAAGATGTACGTCCATCAAGTTCAACCTATGCTAAATTTAGACAATAGATACTTTATCCTATATCTATACTTACTTATTAGGAGGTTGTATACTGTAGCTAGAGTTACGCCTTAATAGTATGGAATTAGTACACCCTACAAAGTACTCATTGAATGTATTTGCATGTGTTTGCAATGTCAGTGTTATTTTTCAGAGTAGTATCATCTATTTTAATATTAGATGGTTGAAGGCTGGAATATATTGTTGATGACCTTCCAGAAGCTTGCTGGGTTTGATGTATTTTGATAAAAATTGTCAGAGTAGTATTGGGCTTTTGCTAATATTGTTTGCCTTGTGAATGTATTCTGTAGGCATTTGTAGTTATTAAGATCCTTTTTGATGCCAGTTACGTTGTATTTTTTACCTCATTGCATCCCCAAATTGATAAAGCTCAATAAGGTTGAATGTAACTGAGTAGTGTTAATAGTTAGTAGTAGAGATGGGAAACATTTTTGCAGGGAATTTGGGTTCATCGCAGATTGGCCTGTTCTTTGGTCCGCGAATTTCAACGAATCAATTCCAAAAGGGTAGATTCGCGTTTATTGGATTTTTTTTTTATAACCGACAATCAAATCCGTGGATTCTGCAATTCGCTGGTGGATTTTAAGATTCCAATCTGAGGATTGGTAAAATAAACCAGTGGATTGTATGGAATGGCAGTTTTTGATCCACACGGATTAAAACTGGAATAATGCGCCAACGGATTTTACACCGCAGAATGGATTTTGAGTGGAAAGCTCGAGAAATTCCATGAAAGTGATTCTGACAGTTTCATCCATCTATAGTTAATAGTGTGTAGTCGGGCATGGGTATCACAGAATTTGTAACAATTCTGGAAATAAACTAGTGCAGAAATAGGGTCAGGTATCAGGTTGATTCTGCACCTAGTAGCGTATTTGTGATGGTGCTCAACAGTGCTGGGACTATGTTGAAGGAGGGGAGTACACTGGGTGATAATAATATTTTACAATGGCACTGTCCCTTTAATTGGGCATAAGGTACCCTGAAGGTAGGAGTGGGTTGCCAAAGACAGCCCTCTCTTTCCTCATTAGGTAGCCCCAGGTTTAGTACTCACTGAATCTTCTTTCTTCTCCAGTCTCCCCTCCAGAGCGTGCAGCTGTATTAGGGTGTAGATCCAAAGCCAGGGTGTGCAGCGCACAACAATAAGGAGGAGCAGGTCTTGCAGAAAAATAGTCCTTTATTTAATTCATGGTGTGGGACAACAGCAAACCTTCAACGCGTTTCGTTCAAGGACGTCCTTGAACGAAACGCGTTGAAGGTTTGCTGTTGTCCCACACCATGAATTAAATAAAGGACTATTTTTCTGCAAGACCTGCTCCTCCTTATTGCTGTGCGCTGCACACCCTGGCTTTGGATTCTGCACCTAGGCCAGTTGGTAAAGTCAACCAGAAATTTTTGTGGATTAAAGTTTCTAAATGTTCTGGCCAGTAGAACTTTAGGGCTCGACTAAAGTATAACTGTGCCTTTGTCAAATATCTACAAAGCCACAGTTATATGTATTGAAAAGCATAAAAATGAATGCAATACTAAATGAACACTAGGAAGTGGAAAGCATTATTGGGTGCTATATCTCCTTCTGCTTTATCTCATCTCAAGGCATCTGAATTGCCTTAGGTATTTGTCCTGAAAATGATGAATGTCTTTATCTGACATACCATGGGGTTTGGATTAAATGACTTATCCACCATACAAGTTATCTTAAGAGACAGACTAATACTCATAAAAAATAGATCTAATGAAGTAAAGTGTCACCGGAAAATTCACTTCAGCTATTTAAACAGTCCAACATGAAGGTAAAGTGTTTTTTGAAACTGAACATAACTAGGCTCGTAGATCAATTCCATTGGTATTAAAATGCATTTCTTATATTCAATGAAGCATTGATAAATTATTCCCAGCTAGAGTACACTGCCAGAGATAAGGCATTTCTAAATAGTGATTTATCATTACTCTCAGGACATTGATAAATTGCTGAAGGATGAGGAGGGTATCTAGTAATAATTTGATGTGTTATGTTTCTGGAAGTTGCAACTAGTTCTTTTTAGCAGCTTGAAGCAATACTTTTCTCTATACTTTTGTACAGGTATGACATATTTCCAAATAATAATGGATTGCAGTACTATAGCACTTTTCATCCTAAACTGGAAGCCAAAGTGCTTTGCAATTATTGTTCAGATATATACATTGAACCACCCGCAGTGCAGAGTGCTGACAGTTGATTTATGGTGCTTCAGTTTACATGACACCCTCTGAGTGGGTGAAAAGGAACAGTGTTTTGTAAATTAAGGATTAAGGTCATAAATGGATTATATTGAGCACCAGCATCTGATGTTATGAGCCAATAACTTTGCGAGGGAAGTATTTTCTATGTGAGTCTCTTGGCATCAACGTATAAGCTACTTATAACCTTTGGTAACCCTATAGCCTTTGTGTGTAATTTTGGATTCTGTAGGAGTTAAGTATTTAAAATGAAAAGCAGATGTATCAAATTTTGACCGTAAAAATAAAACCTTTTACCTTGAAAACTAAATATGGCATAAGTGTCTTTGGTTAACACTGTCAAATAATAACAATAGTGTTATTATTATTATTAAAAGTAATAATAGTACAATATCTTCCATTCATTTGCCGAAGAAGCAAACAGGAAACATAATGATATACTGTACATTATGTTGTTGTTTTTCCAGTGTGATCTAGTACAGTACATACTGGACACAATGTAGACCAACTAGTATCCACTTTATATGACCTTGAGCAAGTCATTATATTTAACCCTCTCTTAAACACTAAACAATTAGATTAGAATGGAAGGTCCTTGAGGCAGGGATTAATTATCTATTAAAATACTCTGTGCAGTCATAAAAGCAGAGTCAACTCCATGTGCAAACATATTTATGTTCTTTAATCATTAAAATATAACGTTGCACATTGCTTGTTTACAATATTTAAAACAACCCGCTGGCATTATCAAGCATCATTTTACTTTGTTTGATAATTAAGAGACACAACTTATTTTAACACAAATACAATTCTGCCTGATGAAAATTTTAATTTACTCAACTTTTCTGAAGTTTCAATGGCATACCATTTTTGATAACCCTCACAGCACGAAAATGGACTCTGCATTGTGCAGCAAACATGTGATATGCATTGAATGCTCTTTGTACTATGCCTATTGCTTAATTAATGATCACTTGCCACAGAGGTATTATATAAGAAAATTATTGGACAAAAGAGGGAAGTAGCAAATTGAACTCTCCTTATTTCATTCTTTGTAAAATACCATTAGAGAAAGTGTGGTGCGTAATTGTACTGAGCTATTATTTCTTCATGCTAAGTTTCCATCAGAAATAGATTACATGAGTTTACGTCAATGCTTTTTCCCCCATTCCTGTATATCATTTATTCTCCTTCAGAAAGTAACTTGAATTGTAGAGATGGACATATCTGACTATACAACTAAACTAGATGCACTGAATGCTGTTAGTCTATTTAACGTCATGTTAATAGTAATGCTGTATCCACTAAGGACAATAACACTAAACCATAACATTAACTTTAATGACATTAGTGATAATGAGATGCAAAGGAAGCATTATAATATCATCTCCTATTCACTAAAGTCCGTTAAGGTTAATGTGGGGACTTAATGCTGGATTATTTCAGTGAGCGCTAAATTTGCGTTCCTCCTATCTAGACCCTGAAACAAGGCTTTTGTAGTGTCTATGCCGTGTATGTTTCACATGAACTTTAAAAAAAGTTAAACAAATTCTAAAAAGTTAATGATACTATTTTTAGGCAATAATGCTAGGGTGAAATTGACATTTTGGTAGCAAAAAAAGAAGAAAGCAGCGCACTGCCGGGAGCCAGGTGGTAAAAGTGAAGATTCTTTATTCAATAAACATCACCCAAAGGAGGTGTGCAACCTCCTATGCATTTCCGACACAATGGGCCTCATGCAGTAAGCGACGATTATGTGAAATCGGCAAGCTTATCGATTAGTCATGTTATTGGCGTTTTTCCCTCTCCGTATGCAGTAAGTGCCGAATACATTCAAAATCAAGCCGAAAACAAATCCGACCACTCTCACGATGATGAGCCGATCACACACAGGTGTATCGGCGTGCGTGGCGGGGTGCTGTTAGGTTGCACAATCACAAATCTTGCTGAATCAGGCGAAACAAGCATGTTTTTGATTGCGCGCCATATTTAAAGGCAACGTGTACTGCTAATCATTCTCTGTGTTGTTGGGAGTGAGAGAGAGAGAGACGCACAGAGCTGGACGATTGAAGATTTGCATATTGACTGAGAGACTTGTTGTGTATTGGGTGAGCTTTGTCCTTTGTTGTTTTGTTTACATCTTTGTCTTGTTTTATATGTGGAAGTGGTTCGTGTGATTGCCTGTACATTTCTTGTCTGTTTTTTGTGAGTGCTGGAAGTATGCCCGCAAAGCGTGGGAAGAGTGATGCTGGTGGGAGTGGGACTGCTACTCGTGCGAGTACGCGTCGGAGTGAACGTTCTGTTCAGGGGAGTTATGTTGCTGGTGCACCGAGTGGTGTTGCTGAGAGTGGGAGTGCTGTTGCTGGGAGTGGGAGTGCTGGTGCTGGGAGTGGGAGTGCTGTTGTTGGGAGTGGGAGTGCTGGTGCTGTGAGTGGTGTTGCTGGGAGTGGGAGTGCTGTTGTTGGGAGTGGGAGTGCTGTTGCTGTGAGTGGGAGTGCTGGTGCTGGGAGTGCTGCTGGTGGCGCAGTTGCTGATGGGGTGGATGGTGGTGGCGTGCTTGCTGGTGGCCAGCTTTTGGAGGCTCTTCCATTGGAAGAAGGAGAGTCCAGTCAGCACCAGCCAAGCTCTGACCCTAAACCTGCTCGGAAGAAACGTGTGGAGAAGCCACGTAATCCTCGCTTCAATGACCAGGAAAATACAGCTCTTGTCACTGGCATTCTGGAGCACTATGACAGTATCTATGGACATTTAGTAGGTAAGTGTACCTTTACATTTATTATTCAAATACATGTGATCCTAGGTCATCTGAGTTTTGTTCATATGCAAATATGGGTACACAATATCTTTCTATGTTCATTAGTGTGGAAACACAGCTTTTTATCATGCCTTACAAGGACAAATAAACACAGCCGGTCAATTTGCCAGAACTGCATACAATATGAATGCAACCTTGCTTACATGTATAGGTTTAGTAGTGAATGCTCATGTGCTTCACATATTACACATAAAACAGCATGTTTGCTATCTCTTGGAACAGCTAGCAGTGTAGGAAACTGGTGCTTATATTATTATTAATTCACCTCATATCTTTTATATGTTTTTCAAGGGCGGACAAGTGCAGCAAGCAAAAAAGAAATGTGGGACACAATAGTCATTGGTGTCAATGCCTGTGGGAATCGTGTCAGGGACAAGTATCATTGTCGGAAAAGATTTGATGATATTAGGTCCAAATTGAAAAAGAAAATACAAGACCAACGCGTGCATGCTACTGGCACTGGAGGTGGGCCCACACCACAACGTCTCATATTGACTCCATTGGAGGAGCTGCTTCGGCCAAAATTACTTACCGTCGTCGTGGAAGGCTTGGCTGGTGACCGTGACATTGGAATTTATCCGTCACAATTTCCAGCAGGTGATAAATATTACTGTACTAGGCGTGTCGTTGCTTACACTTATTTTGCATATTTACACTGCTTTTTATACTGTCTTCACAATATAAGCATACCTGCATCTATATATGTATATGTCTGATTCTGTATATATATATATCTCAAAATAGACATATATGTAGTAGTCCTACTAAAAGCAGTAACTAATATAGCACGTGCCATTGCGTGCTCATTTACATGTGAATTCCCAAAATGCATAGCTGCAGTGGAAGCAATTGATGGTGGGCGAAGATGGGGAACAACAGGGTAGTACACATGTGTAACACATGTTAATCAGAAATTATTACTAGCTACAGGTACAGAACAGAAATATGTAGAATATTATTGTGTATTTTATTTATTTTACTCCGACAAACATGACATTACTGCCTATTTTAAGCATGCATCAAATATATTGCATGCAACGGCCTACAAACATCACTTGCACTAACACATCTATAGTTGTTTATGAAAAGGTCCATTTTTGCTTTAACTCATATACAGACAGCATAATGAGGCACACGTATCATATTTTATGTCATTGTTTTCATAACTTAAAAACTGCACACGACTATTTAGCTCATCTACCATTGTGTTAAAGCAGCTGCAATTAATATCTCATCACAGCATACACTTCAACAGAGGGGGTGGGGTTCAGCACACACACATTGCAGCCTCATTTTAGGGTCAACTTAGTTCACACCATTTTCACCTGTTTCAAGTAATTGAAAGGTGTGGCTGATCAGGCTTTTTGGGGAAGGGAATACCGTTATTACAACCTGACTAGCACAACTGAAGTTAATCACACTCATTTGAAAGCTTCACTTTAGCTACTAAATGCCCCAACAACTCATTACTTATCAAAGCGTACGTCACACATTAGTTCACTCATATCTATAGTTGAACTACTATCAAAGACACATTATCACACACTGCATGTGTTGTCTTGTTGAGTCACAGCCACATTCAGGTGTGCCACATCTTCGATTAATGTACCACACATATCCTCTACCAAAAACAACACTTTTTGCAATATGACCACCTTCATGATAACCATTGTGAATGGTCATCTCATGATAGTTATGTACATTATGATACTGATATCACTACACAACATATGATTTTAAGGTACAAATTTAATCTATTTATCCTCACGCATTACTGCAGAAACATAGTATGTTGTATGTTAGGGAACTCAAAACTTCTAAGTACACAGGCATGTACAGTGTTATTACAACTATTTATGTTCACTTTCACACACATTTTCGGTTAAGCAACTGATGTTGTTAGTTAATCATAAATACAGAACATACAATAAGTGTTTGTTCAATATTTACACATGTAAATGTCAAACTTATGTTATTGTTATATATAGTTGCCCCTGGAGGACATGTGTCACCTGAGATGGAACAAGTGTCTTCACCTGGGTCAGCCAGCTCAACACAACTACAAGGTGAGTGTATCAGTTGGTGGCCATATAATATGTGCTCTTCTATATGTTATGTTGTCATGTTCATTATTTGTTTTGCACATCTTCTTTAAATAGGATTACTTAGTGTCAGTGAAAATTAAGTGTAAGGCAACATGTATTGTGTTAGTGATGTGAACTATCATGTAGGACTTCTGAGTTTAGAGCAACTTTTCATTCATTCATATTTCATACTGAGTCCAAACATTATTCGTAAGTCAAGGTAGTTTTTAATGTGAGGTTATAAAACGTATGCTAACATGTTAGGTGTTACTTAGGACACAGTACAATTACATAGTAACACAGCATACATTAACATGCCATTTAATAATGTGTACATTTCTTTTTAGAACATCATGGTGATGAGGATGATGAGGATGATGAGGATGACGCCGCAGAAGAGACTGAAATACAATCAAGTGACCATGAAGAGGTGCCAATAGAAACTGTTGTACCGCCAAATCGTCCATCAACTTCCACATACGATGCAATTGTAGCTTCAGAGGGAAAAATAGTGGACGCAGAAAATCGTCTCCATTCAGACATGATGACAGTGCTGGAAAGGATGATTGGACTGCAGGAAGAAACAGTATCACAATTGGCACATCTCCACAGAGTCTTCATTGAAGTGCCTAAACAGTTGCAAAAAATCAACACCTCATTCGAAGCATTAGTTGTTCAGCAAACCCAAGCTAATTACTGGAGAATGACTAATGTACCCCAATTCAACACCTCACAGGCTGGATCATTACATGCTGGCCACTTCTCACCACATTCATCTGATCTTCAGTCACCAGGTCCCAATGTTACCGGTCAAGTAGCACACATTGGTGTGCAGGTTCCTGACGACATCCTACCGCTGCCATCTGTACTACATCACCAGCTGACACCTACAAAGGAGGCCACAAAAACACAACAGCACAAGCAGTTAGTACTGACCAGGAAAGATGAAACGGACCAACCATGTGTTGTGCACGGTGTACCAACTTGCTCACATGTGTCACTGCCCACAAGCCCTGTTGGTGAACAGTCACTGCCCAAAAGCCCTGTAGGTGAGTCACTGCCCAAAAGCCCTGTAGGTGAGTCACTGCCCACAAGCCCTGTAGGTGAGTCACTGCCCATAAGCCCTGCCCGTGAAGTGCCAGAGGCCACTCAAAGTGGCTCTGTTGTTGCGAAAGTTGGTGGCAAACGAAAAAAAAAAATGCAAGAGACAACAAGCAGGCCTGTTACTCGCTCACAAAAGGAACAAAAAAAATAAATGTTATAATTCACTCAATATGTCTCTGCCCTTGTTTTGTTGACTTCACATTATCTAATTAATATTGTATGTATGCTGAAGACTGTGTTGTTTCCAAACTTTCAACTATGTTCTTGTACACGTGAAGTTTTGGAAATGTTAACACTCAATTAATGAATAGTGTTATAAATATTTATGTATTAATCGTCTGTTCAGTAATGGTCCACCTGGAACCAGTTGCAAAGTTTAGAGAAGCTGCCATTGACTTTGCAGCAAAACATTGCATTTGGGTGTGTTAATTGATGTAAGAATTGCATATGCATATTAGTCACATGCATTTATAAAAACACCTAAGTAACTGCAAACATCTTTCTTGTACGTGTACAGCAGGATTATGTGTAAATTATTACTTACCTTTGCCTTGCTTGGGCATTCTAATTTTGTCCTTTAATCATTTGTGTGTTCTTGTTTCAATAACATCTCAGAATGTATAATAATATATATACACACACACTGAGTGTGTGTGTGTGTGTGTGTGTGTGTGTGTGTGTGTGTGTGTGTGTGTGTGTGTGTGTGTGTGTGTGTGTGTGTGTGTGTGTATATATATATATATATATATATATATATATATATAGTACTATATAAACTGGTATACATGTATTTTACAAACTAATACACTTCATGCTTCCTTGTGAAAGCACACTATTTTAATAATACAGGCATAATGTTTGAGAAATATCCTAAGTATGAGACTCTAACAGTATTGTGCTTAAACAAATGTTTATTACTTCATTCAATCATGTTTCTCACCATTTAAATAGGTTTCATACAAGGTATACTTACTGCCATCAATGTTGTGTGTACTCCTGCAATATTAAAAAAAATAAAATATAAAAATATATATATATTTATATATTATAAGAGAGATATATTTAGATATATATATATACACACGTATTTAAACTCATGCAGACAGGGAGTTAACCAGACTTTCACATACACACAGAAATGTAAGCGGGGAAAAAACATTTCTTTTTGCAGGTGTGTGTTTTTACTGATATGCCTGGCTAAGAACTATTTTCACACAGTGGTCTTTGTTAGTTTTCAAAAAAACACTATGTGAACGAATTCAAAGTCTAGGGATGTTTTTCAGAAACGAGATAAAAGAAGGAGAAATGTTTCTCCCACAGTCCCATATCACTAACCACAACTGTTAACCCAATTAGATTTACAAAGCCAATTGGCGTTTGAAATAAGGAGTCAAAGTAGTTAGTTTTGATGACCTTGAGAAGGAAAAACAGGAGTTTGTTAGCCATTCAGCACATTCATTTTGATGAGCAAATAACACAGACCTGCACACAGCTTTTGTGCTACTCAGACATGGCTGATGAATTCGTTACCAATATTAATCCCCTTTTAGGGTATAAGTACATGATCTGTGAAGCCATCTTGAACAGTCGCGGACAGAAAGCAAGCACACGCCAAATCGATGATTTCATTCGAGCAAAATATCCTTATTACCAAGACCGTAAGCATGCACGGAATTTTAATTCCTCAATAAGATTCACTTTATCAAGTAATGACTTTTTTGAACGTGACCAGGATAAGCTACAACACACCTATGGTTTCTGGAAGATTGCCCAGGAAAAACAATTTCTCCTGAAAGACGGCACTTATATTGTCGTGAAAGGCATATTTATTCCTAATGGCAATAGCAATGTATCCGCTACTACTGATCCGTTTGAATCGATACGTGCTGCAATATCTGCAGCCTCCATTCCTGAAACCCACATTGTACAAGAACAAAAGTACTATGATTATGTACCAAGCCTTTCAGCTGAAAATGCATTGGAATGGGAACCCGAAGAAATGAACCTACCTCCCGACCAATTATTTGAAGAAAGCAGTGGCGATTCCTATGAGCGCTTCCTGGAGGAGATATGTGTCATACTGGATTCAGCGGTTGGGTCAAGCGTGGATGAAAATGCCTTGCATTTCTGGAGCGACCAGTTGCAGCCAGGCGAAGAGTTAATTCTAGAAGAATGGTAAATATAACAATCGTTATGCGTTGACTCTGCGTTTAATTTTTTTTTTTTTTTGTAACCACCATTTTCACTTTCAATGCGTGGATACAGCGTAACATTGCAGACTGCATAACATGTAGCGATCACAAACAAATTGTTTCCTAATACAATATAGTAGAACCTGAAAGAGTAGTACACATTGCTGACGGTATACATATACGTACTTTCCTATCCCTTTAAACATATTAGCAACATTTTTCCATAACTCTAACACATACCTGTTTTGTTATCATGCAACATCTACAACATTGAAAACCGGGTCCACCACGTATGACGTGGGACCCTTGTCATGGGCCAAGGCGTCCTTAAAAAGGATTACGGATGTAAGTCCCGCCCCCAAGCGGCGTGCGCGCCTCAAAGCCTATTGGCTGTCATGTTTTGTTATAGTAACGGTAACTGCAGTGTGTGATGCGTGCGGCTCAGTGTTTGTAGGCGTACCCTGGGCGTTAGCCGAATGTTAATTGAGTGGGAGGAGTGTTAGCGTGCGTTTCACGCTGGCTTAACATGACGTCACACGTATTGCATTTGCGCATTGTGTTATCGGCCGTCCTTTCTGTCCAAACACGTCTGGTTTAAAAGAATACAGATGTACTCGTTTAGAATGATTTTAGTTTCATCTTCATTGTATTTGAAATAAAGATGTGATGTTTACTGGTATTTTCTACATGTATTGAACGCACAACGTTCGCTTTGTTTTGCGCATGCGTTAACAGTTAGTGGAGCCAAGCGTGAAGTGCGTGCGCACACTAAGATGTGCGCGCACATTTTTCAGTATACAGGCAACGTTCACTTCATATACATAGTTATGGCTGCTACAAATGTTAATAAAAATTACATACTGTGGTACACTTGTAGTTGTAACATATAAATGAGTGACGTGTGTATGTACACAATCATATAGAGCTGTGTAACGCGTTGTCACGGATACATATATAGTAAGGTGCCATATTTGACCATCATGTGTTTGCTGTATTTCAGAGATGTCGGGGAAGATACAATCGGATCAATGTATGATTTCAGAAGAGTCTACCTTTATATGAGATGATTGTGAGGAGGAGCCACCGACTACTATACTACATATGGAACTAATTTTATATTGCTTGCAGCGCTTATTAACAAACAATTAAAAAAGTGATACCCTTATGCCTATATTGCATAAGCACTTAATTAACATAATGATGTTGCAAAATAGTGCCTCTTGAATTTTTCTTGAGTGTTCTTTAATGACTACTAACATTTTATGACATGGTGTGTTTTTTATATAACAACCATTCCCACTCTGCTAACACATTTGTGTATTCTATTGTGTAATGGAACGTATGACTGTCGAAACTATGTAACAATAATAATAATAATAATATGAGCATGTTCATGTATAGGGCTGCTAGTTGTACGCAGCGATTTACAGACACATGTTTCAGCCTGAGGTCCCTGGCCCGTGGAACGTACAAATGTTTTTTTGCCGCATGAGGCACAGGGAGATAAAGTGACTTGGCCAAGGTCACAAGGAGCCCACACCGGGAATTGAACCAGACTCCCCTGCTTCAAACTATCAGTGCCAGTGTGTGTCTTTACTCACTGAGCCACTCCTTCTCCCAATGTAAAGGACACTTACAACCAAGTAGCCATTTAAATTTAAAATCTCTTGTTACATGGGTATGTAGATAAAATGGTTTGGGACTGTAGCAAATAATGTTACTGGCCAGATGTTATGGTCCCCTCCAATGCATGATGTTCTGAATATGACATCACCATCATGTTATGAAGTACGTTTCTGTGTATATTTCATTAACCTAACTAACTATAGTTTACGGTGTTTATTAATCGTTTAAAAATACATAGTATAGTCAATATGATGATATAAGCTACCATAATAAAGCTGGTGTTATCATTTGTCGGTGTTATACATGGATCCTACACCAATTGATAGAGACACAAACAGTTGTCTTAAAAAGTGTGTCTATGCTAGTGATGAATGTGCTCCCGTAAGTAAACAAATAAGTACAGTTATCCCCTTTTCTCCAAACACCTCTATATTACATTAATGGAAATTATAAGGAAACATACATAAAATGTGATGAAATGTGAGTAATCATTTTGTAATACAATGCACATGAAACCTCAAGAGTAGCTACATGCATATACATGATACAGAAAGTACATATATGTAACATTTGTGTTTAAACCAATATGTTGTGTTTTTAGTTCAAATAATTATAGGAAGATTGAGGTAGCCACATCTTATGAGAGATGTCAGCAAATATACATACCATGATCAGTCATACTGCAAATATACCTATAATGCAAAGGAACAATATATAAATTGCAAACATTGACATGCCATCTTCAGTACCGTAAACAACACATCAAAGTGTGTATTTGGTGTTAAATGTGCAACACCATGTATATTTAATGACATTCAAAATATAAATCAGCCTGGTGTACACATCATCTGGATGTACATGTTACACTGCACCAATAACATTGTATGTAAGCATACTAGAAGCATGAATGAGTATGGGCATAATATGTGTTTTGTCTTAGCATAAGGAATAACACAATGCTAAAATATTATTGCTTTGTTACCCAAGTTGTATTGACATACACACAACTAAAGTACAATTGAAGAGGGATTCTATAACCTGTGCAACAATAACATACCGGTGCAAAATCCCTTTGTGCACACAGCAGAGAAAAGAAAGGTGTGCAACCCATATTCATCTGTGTCCTACCAGAAGGGTATATAAAAAAACATTGTTGTTAAGATAACATAATGTAAGTATAAAAGTATAACTTGGAACATATCTGTTTGTACTTACAAGAAAAAAATGAATTGATGAGATTCTGGCGTGTCTGGCCACCACTGGCTGTTTGTTCATTTTCAGCAGCTACATGGGTGGGATGCTCGTCTACCAAAGCCTCAGCTAGGTCTGACTGTACATTGTGCCTGAGTGCAACATTGTGCAAAATGCAACAGGCAAGGATAATATCAGACACTTTTTGAGGCTTGTATAGAAGAGCCCCACCAGTTCTGTCCAGACACCTAAACCTGGTCTTGAGTAGGCCAAATGTCCTCTCTATAACAGATCTTGTAGATATATGGGCTGCATTGTACCTCTCCTCTGCTTCAGTTTGAGGGTTTAGCACCGGAGTCAAGAGCCACGGCCTAATTCCGTATCCTGAGTCACCTATAATGAATGGAGCACACATAAGCTGACATTAGTGATGAAATTGTACAATGCCAACATTCCTAAATACAAATGTGTTTTGTGTTAGAACATGTAAATGTGTACTCACCCAGCAGCCAACCAGGTTCAAAATGTCCCTCTTCGAACGCATGGAAGACTGAAGAGCTCCTCAGGATAGAGGAATCGTGACTGGAACCAGGGAACTTGGGTACCACATGCATTATCCTCATCGTGGCATCACATACCACCTGTACATTGAGTGAATGGTAGTGCTTACGATTGCGGTACACATGCTCACTCTGACTAGGTGCAATCAAAGCAACATGTGTGCAATCGATTGCACCCAGCACAGATGGTATCCCTGCTATATTATAAAAGCCAGTCCTGACTTCCAGCCACTCTGTTGCCTCTGTAGGAAAATGAATATAATTCCTAGCGCGTCTATTGAGTGCATAGAGAAACTGGGTTAAGGCCCGCGAGAATGTAGATTGCGAGACCCCGCCCACTATGCCCACAGTTGTCTGGTATGACGCGGAAGCAAGATAATGTAATGAGCACAGCATTTTAACAAGCCCAGGGACTGCACGACCTCTGGCTGTGAAAAAATCTAAATCTCCCCTTATCTCCTGATAAAGAGATAAGATTGCTGCTGAACTCAAACGATAGCGACTAACAATCTCCTCCTCACTCATCCCATCTAACAGGGTTCTCTCCCTGTACAGACGCGGACGAGGCACAACTTGTCTCCTCTGTCTTCTCCTCTGATCTCCTGTCCCTCTACCTGTCCCTCGGCCTGTCCCTCTCCCTGTCCCTGTCGTATCCGCGTCACTGTCCCTGTCACTGTCCCTCGGTGTGTCCCTTCCTTGCCCTATATCATTCTCTTGATCATCAAGCATGTCATAGAAAAGAATGTTCCTGCGTCTCCTAAACATTCGCAACATTTTGAAATGAGTAGCTGTGAATGAGCAGGTAATGGGCGTCCTTTAAATAGGTATGTGATGATGTCAGGTGACATAGTAAAATGCAAGGTGTTACATTAACATAATAAAGTACTTGTGTGGCAAGCTGTGTGTAGTTGTTGTTATAAGTATTTGTTGTGTGTATTCTGCAGGGAATGATGATATTTGGCAATGATGTGACGTGAAGCTTTGTACAAAGATTGCTTGCAAATAAATAGTTGCATGTGCAATGCATGTAAAACTTCTGAACGCAAGAGTCAGTCATGTAATGAGACTAAAAGGCTGAGATTGACGTGGGAAAAGTTTTGTGTAACATGTGTAATTATCCATGTTATTGTCACATGTTGGCAACAATGAATAGTCGTGTGCATATGCATGCATTTCTGTAATGAGGATAGTTGGTATAGAATGAGTTTACAAGGTGTCCAAATGATGAATTACTGTACATGTGTGTATAAGTTAGGTTGAAGTGCTTGTAATGCTACGGTTACAATGTAAACATGCAATGTGATTGAGCATCCAATAAGTGACGTCATGAAAATAGGGAGGACCCAAACCTAGATGTAAACATGAGAAGACAGATGTACATGAAGGTTTAAAGATGCGTGACACATTACAAGCATTGTGTAATGTAAAGGAACATGAATATACGGTGAATGTGTGACATGTGTGACATGTGTAACATCATGTAAATAATTGTCGCTCAGTTCAGTAAAATGTGTGATATGATGTGAGGTTCTCCTTTAAGAGTGTAGTATAGTATTTTCCCTTGACACATCATCACATGATGAGTAATGTGAGCCGCAAATGCTGAAAACATGTAAAAGTCGAATGTTATGCAAATAAGACACGTCAGCTGTGACACAATGCAGGGAATGCCCCCACACTGTAATGCAAATCCCCTTTGTATTGTGAGCAATGAAACGTAAACAGTACTATACTGTTATACGTCCCCGCTCCATTGACTTCCATTGATGTACAGAAGATGTTTTTTTTCTAAGTGCCGTTCCGGCAGCCTTAGCGATCGTTCTCCCGTCCAAACTGCCAACTTTAGTTGGCGGGAGAAATCGGCCATAACATCTCAATTTCGTAGTGCCGATCAGCCCCGATAAGCTGTTTTTTTTTGTTGAATCCAGCCGATTTAAAAAAGTGGCGATCAGTGTCGAAAACAGGCTTATCGGCAGCCGACTGGCCATAACCAAATTATCGGCTCCGAAACCTGGCGATATGAAACACTTATCGGCGCTTACTGAATCTCAAACCCAATTTTGGCTATAAAATGGCCATATTTCCCTTATCAACGCTTACTGCATGAGGCCCAATGTCCTTTAAGAAGGAGTTACTTCTATGCGTTTCGGACACAATGTCCTTTAACAAGGAGTAACTCCTTGTTAAAGGACATTGTGTCCGAAACGCATAGGAGGTTGTACACCTCCTTTGGGTGATGTTTATTGAATAAAGAAACTTTTCACTTTTACCACCTGGCTCCCAGGAATGCGCTGCTTTCTTCTTTTTTGCTATTGGATATCTGCCTCAGCGGCTAGACACACCATCACAGACTAATGGAGGCTGAAGGAGTGGGTAAGATTTATCCCAGATTTTTTAATTGAAGATCATCTTATGAAATATTGTGAGTAATGGACAAGCATTAATTACAGTATTTATCATGTTTTTCTCCAATGAGATGACATCAAGGTGATTTATTATCACTTTTGATTGTTCCCTTCAGGAGATGTGATATTCATGCATTACTGGTTACTCATTCAGCACTTTGCACTTTACCCACTCCATACTAGAGCTATACTCCTATATACAATAATTATTGATGACATTGTTGTGATTTTTCTATTCATTGGAGCCCCCAACTCTGTATACGTATTTGAAATTGACATTTCAAATGAAATTGTTCAACTTCACCAGAGAGGAAAATACTCTGAAATACAGTGTTTGGGTTAAGAGGCATGTTCACAGGTATCTCTCCACATGTTATACATATGAGTGTTTGTCGAGTTATATACAGTAAGTCAGTGGGTACTCTCCTAAATAGATATAGGGGCTTATTCTATATCAGCCCCAGTTGCCAATCTGACCATTTTCTGCCAAAATGACCCATTGACTACAATGAGTAATTTCAGGCGAAAACATCCTGATCGGCCACGTTGACTGATATAGAATAAGCCCCATTGTGTATATTATCTTTCTCTCCATCTCTCTCTTCCATAATCTCTCTCGCTATCATACTGTATATTTCTGGCTGTGAAGATTTGTATTTATGAACTTTTTAAAAGTTTGATATTTTTTTTCTTAAATAATAAAAAGTGCCATATTTTATAAGCTTTTCAACTTTCAGCAAAAAGTTTTCACATCTCTAGTCTGGATGGGTGCGATGCTACAGTTAGACTTTATTTCCTAGCAGAAGCCCTATGGCAAGGTCTGCATAGGACTAAAGCCAAGATTTACATAATGACACATTATTGGAAGATCACAAAACATTATCATACAATAATGTGACATCAAACCTATTCTAACTGTAACGGGTATTCCCTATGAATACCGCCGCTACTACCTGCTGTGCAACCTGTGTGGCTCTCCGGAGCCTAAGCCTCCGCTTGGGGAACCTGGGGTACATACATATCATACATCTCTAGGTGCAACGCCTCCACCTGGGAGGGATCCCAACGGAGTGGGAGGAGGCCCTCACAGGAAACAACCACACAACACGAACGAATATAAAACAGGACTGGCTTTACTGCATGGAAACACATATATCACTCAATAACATCATAACATCATCATGCGCCACGGCGGGCGCTAACCACACTGGGTGTCACGGCGGACACTAACCACACTAGGCGTCACGGCGGACGCTACCACCTCTAGGCATCACGGCGGACGCTATCACCTCTAGGCGTCACGGCGGACGCTACCACCCACAATGTGACCCCACCCTGTGTCCAGTAACCCCCACCCAAATGTCTCGTACTCCCAGAGTCAAATACCACTGTGCATATGTGTGTGTGACTGCGCAGCCACTATGTTTGGTGATAGGCCTGGTTGGTGCACGTGAGTTGCAGGTTACCTGCCCGGGCTCCAGCCACGGGTACCGCGATATCAATCCGCACGATCCGACGTTGTCCTCCACACCGCGTGGGTTGAAAGTCCAGCGCGAACAATGTCTCTCCTAGTCTTAGGGTCTTTGGTGGTGTTCTGAGCCCAGAACCCACCTCGCAGGGCCGCACGGCTTCAGCACTGTGTCTCTGACTACTTGACCAAATAATGGGGCAGTGGCCCTATCTAGGGCCTGTCCCTAAGCTCCACAAGCTATTAGGTGGCTCAGGACCTAACTGGGACCTTGGGGGCTGCTGGCCTATGCAGAGGGTCACTGACCCCTGCATCCACCTCTTACCCCTAGCTGGTCCGGATCCTGACTCCCTGCGTGCTGCCAAAACCCCGCGAAATGTATCTAACTGGGAGCAGGGGAATCCGGCCTTCCGATTGGCTCCCTGGTGTCAGGTGTCTCTGCCCCTAAGCACCCTGGGGGCTGGCAGTCTATTCTCGCGCATGCGCGAGCTGTCTGAGCCTCCCGCGCTGTGCATTGCCATTGCGCATGCGCAACAGCCCTGTGTATGGCGGCGCCCTGCTTCCCAAGCCGCCGTGCCGGTGGCAACGCGATCGCGGCCTTAGCGACGGCCCGATCGCGTCCCCGGCAACCGGCCTGCTCGCCGCTCGCGTCCCTAGCTACCAGGGATCTCTATGCTCGCGCTCCAGCCCGATCCACACGCGCGCTCGCAACTGGAAAGGAGGGGGTGAGTGCGCGAGGGGGGGCCTGGCTACACGCGAGGGGGGACCTGGCTACATAACAAAATGTAGTATGGTTCACTTGGGTGATTAAGGTATACTTCATTAACAAGAACTGTAGATTTTAATGAACACATTTATTTATAGTATGGAGAATGTAGTAAATATTAGTGCTTACATCTGCATATATAATTAAGCAACACCCCATCTTACTTCCAAGGTGTTTAAGTTAAAATTTAATTTTGCAATGGAATTGAATCTGATAACTGAAACCACAAATGTGCCTTCCCCGGCTAGGACACAATATAGCAAACAATAAATTAATGTAATTTAAATTAAAATTACTAGATGTCCATCAATCATTGCTTCTACTTATCCCCAAATATAGGGTCCTTCTTCTTATACCCCCAGGAGGGGGATAACAAAGGGGGGGGGAAAGAAACTAAGTGCTACCAAGGTTAATAAAATGACTGTTTTAAAACAGTATTTCCACAAATTAATGCCCAGGCTGCTCGAGTCACTTATTTGGCAGTAATTGGGCTTTCTGGTGGTGGAGGATTGTTAAGCAATACCCCGGTCTGTCAGGAGGATCAATTCTAGTACAGAAAATATTAGTGTGTAGGGTATTATGAGAATTATAAAATTAAGATGAAATGAATGGGACTTAAGGTGCCCTATGTCTTAGAACCACTTAATTAATATGGCCCAAAGAGCAATAGACTAAACAATGACAAAACAGTGTTTTACATTTGTTTACTCATTAGTCCTCAGGCTAGATGTATGCATATTACTTCACATTTGTTTCTTACATGCAGCTTCCTTGTCTACATGTTAAATTATTTCCACACACCATTCTTCTCCTCTGAGCTGTCAGATTTTTCTTACATTTGTATTGCATTAAGCCCCATTATAAGAGATTAGCTGGCAAATCCCTTCATATGGGATAAGACACCAAGTAGCAAACTGAAATGCTCTTTTTATTCACGGTGCATCAAAGTAAACCCAATGCTTAGAAGACGCAGATATTTCTTAAACATTCACGGTCAGTTCAGAATCATAGGTCTCTGAGAGCCATATCAGCCTCTGATATAATTTAAGTGGTGTCTTTCTCAATCTGACATACCAGACATATTGGATTGTTACTAGTATTGATATTTTAAGACGTTAAGGCATTCTAGTTATGCAGCTGCTTCACAGACCCATTTTCTTATACTAATAACTGCTTTTATGTTTATAAAAATGTGTACTAAAATGTTGTAACATTTAGTGTCATCTATAGCAAAATCTCATGTTCAGAACCACCTACAAATATTCAACATCTGTGAGACAAAATAATAATGTATATATTTACACACATTTTGTAATCTAAGATATATTTTTCATACAGATGCAGCGGCCATAATTTTACGAAATCACGCGGTTTATACCTCGGAATTGTGATGGCGCAGGATTACTTCCAACCTTACCGCCTTAAAATGCGAGTGCGGGCGAGTGCATAAAATGGCATTTTAGTGTTCTGGCTTTAAAACACCTGAAATTCACACAGTAGCACAGTACTGTACACATTGCAATTCATTCATTTCATTGCATATAATTGCACACAATCCATAAAATTCAAACAAATCAACCGCGATAAACGCGTGTGCCCGGGGCGATTGGCCGCATTCATGCCGCGTGGAGTACAGCAGCGCACACGAAAATGGCACCGTGATGCATTAAAATAATGGCCGCTGCATCTGTATATATCAAATATTTAATTGGAGACCATCGTTTATTGCATAATTGGTCTGCCCTTAATTCCCTGCAGTTTTTTCTAAGGTCTGTATGTACTACTGTATACCCCGTTAAACTACTGAATGTGACATTAACCTAAGACAATGTTATATAGTTACATAATCTATAAACTCACATTAATATTAACACTGTTTCCACTAAAGACAAGAAATATAACGTAAGTTTGTGATACGATGCAAATCAGGCATTATTATATATTCTATTCACTATAGTCTTATAAGGTCAATGCAGGGACTTAACATTACTTTGATGGATAGGTGTGACTCCAGGGTTAGATATCACAAGGGAAAGAAGGGGAGGAGGAAGGCAAAATCAAAGCTCTTGCATTAGCCTAAACAAGTAGTAGAGGTGCACGTAGGGTAGAGGGTAGGTATGACTATACAGATGAAATCTCTGGTTCCGTCTCACCCTGCACGCGGCTCCCGCACAGGAACACCCCCCTGCGCCACGCGCATATAAAGCATGTGTGCGCTACAACTGACTTTTTACAAGCAGTAGCGGGTGAGGCACAAATTCCCCTGCGGCCAGCCAGCGGACAGCCCACGGAGTATTCCTGAAGAGTGGGTCGGAACAGAAACTTCATCTGTATGGCAAATAGAGAGAAAAGGACCCCTACTTAATAGCACTCGGAACTATAAGTACAGATAGGATAATATAAACAGCAAAACTTAACCTCTTTACTAATATCACCAAACTAAAATAAGTGTCCAAAGACAGGGCAAGAATAGAAATGCCTATCAGACAATTGTGACTGGACAAAAACAGAGAAACACATAATTTAAGAAATAGCTACCATATGTCAGGTGGCTGTAACAATGATGTTAAACACATTATAAAAATGGCCATAAAAACAATACAGCCAACAGTGTCCAGTGGACATTTTTTTAAATGTGTTTAACATGATTGTTTTACGGCCACCTGACATATAGTAGCTATTTCTTAAATTGTGTGTAACTGTACTTATAGTAAGGGTACCCTTAAGTAAGGGTCATTTTCTCGGTTTTTGTCATATAATCTCAGAGTTAGGTATAATTTAAATAATATAGTGTTATCTCCCACTACTCTCCACTCCAGCCAAAGCCATTTTTTTGGCCTGGATCGGGGTAACACCAAGACCTATATAATGTCACATTATTGGTGAATAATGCAACATTTTCATGAAATTTAGTATGGCCATTATTTTTGCATATAAATATCTTTGTCATTACAGGGTTATTTCAAGGAAAATACTTTATTGTTCGATCCTGTTTTAGGTACCATTGCACCATGTTACCTAATGTAACAGAGTTTAGTGCATCTAGGCCTTAGAATTAATACTGTAGATAAAACTCTGTTGCCGCAAGCACCGTCCTTTTGCCTATTGTGCGAATTGAGCAGGCACTGATTATAGCAATAACAAAATCCAAATGATTGAGTCCACATAAGCATGAAAATAAGTAACTACAGGTTTTATTTTTATAGACCTTAAAAAAAGCCTGTTAAGCTTTTCTGTGCATATGGCAAAGCTACCTGTATGTTAAACATGTACGGTTTCAGTGAAGTCTGTATGTTAGCAGAATTTGTGGCTTTGTTGCTAGCTTGCACATGAGAGAAGTATATACATTGCCAAATGTTCATCCATAATAATGCTCCTTAAATATCAGAGAAAACATACAGTATGTTCAGGTGTCAGTATGATAATAAATTAGAGACGATCACTTAGCCTAGTCTTTTGGTTTGCCTCTAAAATGCTTTGAGATTT
>NC_134484.1:396023442-396140942 GCF_040206685.1 Ascaphus truei | reverse complement strand
AAGCGGAACTTGCCTCTCTCAGCACCCGAATAAACAGTCCCTCCAGAAACAACACGTCCAAGGTCTGTGCTAGCAGATGTCAGCACTTGATCTCTGAGAGCCTCAGAAGTGGATATACATGTAACGGATTTTCTGACCTGGCCTGACCCACCCAATCTCACATTGGCCCCTGTGGTCTAACCAGCCCCCATTACATGGTCGTGTCTGGTGGTGCACCTGTTGGCAACAGGACTCCTGAGTCTTCCGCATCATGTTGTGTGGGGATTGCCAACCCAGACAGGCAGCTGAGGTAGTGTACTTGAGTCCTACCTAGATCCAGTGCAGCGCCTCCTCCTCATCAGGATCCCAGCGTCCGCTTGTGGATGGTCCTGGTGAGGAACTCCTCTGTGGTGCACTCCTCTGTGTAATCACTCCACACTTACACACGAGGGTATGATTGAACAAGATCATCTTTATTGCTTTGCGGTGGGCCAACTGCCCCTCACAGCGGTTGTACTCAGCCGCTCATGATTACCGCACTTCCCTTTGAAAGGTGTCCTTTCCCAAATTGGTGGATTCCCTATCTCCCCTTAGAGAGATATTCCCTGTGCCAGGTCCCTGGTCACAGTCTTATGAGCTGCATTCTCCCAAGTCTGTACTCAGACTTGCTCCTTACTCCAGCAACTACAACCAACTCTACTGAACTCTTCTATCATAAGCTCTGAACTCCACTGAACTGCTAACTTTTGGCAGTGCTGTGCCTTATGTATCCTCTGGGGGCAGGCACAACTCTGACATCACTAATTATGGATTCAGAGCATGTGACCACTCCCATCCATACATAGGGCACCTCACCAGGGTGTGAGGGCAAACGTCCATAATTACTGCTGGCATGCCCATAACTTACCAGGCCTTACTGTCAGCAGGAGAGATGACTGTAATCCATTTTACAGCATGGTTACATACACAATAAAGTGAATGTGTGAAGTGTGATATAGTGAAGGTATGAATATTATAGATTAAGTGCAATGGTATATATAATGTGTACTACGCAACTATGATGATAAACTAATTATAACATATAAATAGTGATAAATTCACATAAAAAACAACAAAGAAGGGAAGAATATATATAAGACCAGTCCTTATGATAGTTCCATCAAGTATTGGATAATTAGATCTAGTGAGGGGATCTCTGGCTGCTCTAAAGAGGATTAACCAAATCCAATTAGAAACCTAAAGAGAAAAAGAGAAGAGAGAGCACACGCCCCTAGCGTAAAATTCTACATTTATTGGGAAAGGAAGGGAAAGAAAATAACTCACAAGGGTATCTAAAATATAAGCAATTTGGTGTCATATATTGTCACCGCCAATCTGGCATCTCCACGTGTAATTCGCAGCCCAAAATGTCACTAGGCAGTGCCGGGAAACAGCGATATGCGGAAGGCCAAAGGTTATTGCTGAAAGTCCTCAAGACAATCTGTATGGAATCTCAGCAGGGTCTCCTGATGTTTCCAGCCAACAATTCTGCTCCGCGCGTGTTCCGGCTTGAACACGTGCTGCATGATAACATAATGTTTTTGCGTGATGACGAAGTCCTGACGCGTTTCGTCGCACACGGGCGACTATCTCAAAGGCAGTGAAAAACTCAATGGTGGTGAAAAACTAAGTACACCATATGATTCAATAGCTTGTAGAACCACCTTTAGCCGCAATAACTTGAAGTAATCGTTTTCTGTATGACTTTATCAGTCTCTCACATCATTGTGGAGGAATTTTGGCCCACTCTTCTTTATAACGATGCTTCAGTTCATTGAAGTTTGCGGGCATTTGTTTATACACAGCTCTCTTAAGGTCCCTCCACAGCATTGCAATCGGGTTGAGGTCTGGACTTTGACTGGGCCATTGCAACACCTTGATTCTTTCCTTTTTCAGACATTCTGTTATAGATTTGCTGGTGTGCTTGGGATCATTGTCCTGTTGCATGACCCAATTTCGGCCAAGCTTTAGCTGTCGGAAAGATGGCCTCACATTTGACTCTAGAATACTTTCGTATACAGAGGAGTTCATGGTCAACTCAATGACTGCATGGTTCCCAGGTCCTGTGGCTGCAAAACAAGCCCAAATCATCACCCCTCCACCACCGTGCTTGACAGTTGGTATGAGATGTTTGTGCTAATATGCTGTGTTTGGTTTTCACCAAACATGGTGCTATGCATTATGGCCAAACATCTCCACTTTGGTCTCACCTGTCCAAAGGACATTGTTCCAGAAGTCTTGTGGTTTGTTCAGATGCAACTTTGCAAACATAAGCCGTGCTGCCATATTCTTTTAAGAGAGAAGAGGCTTTCTCCTGGCAACCCTTCCAAACAAACCATACTTGTTCAGTCTTTTTCTAATTGTAATGTCATGAACTTTAACATTTAACATGCTAAATGAGGCCTGTAGAGTCTGAGATCTAACTCTTGGGGTTTTTGCAATTTCTCTGAGCATTGCACGGTCTGACCTTGGGGTGAATTTCCTGGGACGTCCACTCCTGGGAAGATTGACGACTGCCTTGAATGTTTTCCACTTTTGAATAATCTTTCTCACTGTAGAATGATGGACTTTAAATTGTTTGGAAATGGCCTTATAACCCTTCTCCCAGATTGATGGGCAGCAACAATTGCTTCTCTAAGATCATTGCTGATGTCTTTCCTCCTTGGCATTGTGTTAACACACACCTGAATGCTCCAGACCAGCAAACTGCTTAAGTCTCGGCTTTTATAGAGGTGGTCATACATGCTGATGATCAATTAATCAAGGGCATTTGATTAGCACCACCTGTCTGCTACTTAGCATCTTAATTCCTATGGAAGCAGTAAAGGTGTACTTAGTTTTCCACACAGCTTCTCCATGTTAGCTTTATTTTTGTTAAATAAATCATGACACAGTATAATATGTCATGTGTTTTTGCTCATCTTAGGTTGTATTTAGCCAATTTTTAGACCTGCTTATGTCCTGATATGTAAAACCATGGAATTCAAAGGGGGTGTACTTTCTTTGTCACATGACCGTGTGTACATATATATATATATATATATATAGAGAGAGAGAGAGAGAGAGAGAGAGAGAGAGAGAGAGAGAGAGAGAGAGAGAGAGAGAGAGAGGAGAAACAAACAGAAAACAGGCACACTCATAGTGTAGTAAGGTTGACAATTTTATATGGGACTGGAATAAAATATGAACTGCACACTCACAAACGGAGGAAGATTAATTGCATATACAGTATGAGATAAAATCTCAATCGCCAACAAATGTAGCAGGAACTCAGCTGAAACTCCGGATAAGGTGCTGTTGCGTCGCTGTACAGGAGGGACCAGTTGCGGTGGATGCTCCGTGTATCGGAAACAGAATACAGACACCTCCCTGCTGTTCAAACGTTCCTCTCACCATAGAGAGCTTCCGGGTCAGCCTCGTCACTCACACCACATTGAGCTCTGAAATGCCAATCAATCCCGATAGTACAGGGATAGGCGCTTTGTTCGTGAGAAATATTTGCAAGTCCAATACAATAAAATAAATAGATATACTCCAAATATTATGCCCTACGCGTTTCGTCTTGTGGACCCCCCTGACGAAGTCCACAAGATGAAACGCGTAGGGCATAATATTTGGAGTATATCTATTTATTTTATTTTATAGATATCTCTCTCTTTCTCTTTCTCTCTCTCTCTCTCTCTCTCTCTCTCTCTCTCTCTCTCTCTCTCTCTCTCCCTCTCTCTCTCTCTCTCTCTCTCTCTCTCTATCAAGATCCACCTGTGGCAATGTTTGCTGAGAGCGATACACACAGCATTTATTCTGCCTTTAATTTATCACTAGTTTCTCCATGTGACAGTGTCTGCATTATGTGTTTATGTTAGTATTTAAGGTGTCGCTTCCTGAAAGGATACATAGTCATCAATGCATTATCATTTCTTACACTACGCATTATGCGTTCTATGGCTGAGTGCTTTCAGCATTTATATACTGTCTTTTTTGTTTGTGCAAATTATTATGCTTTGATGCACTGTTTCACTTTCTATGTATGCTGGTGCATTACAGTGTGTCAGATACCTCAAGTCCCTTTTAGTCAAGAGCCACCTGTAGCAATGTTTGCTGAGAGTGTGACACAGCATTTATTACCAGTTTCTCTATTTGACATTGTCTGCATTGTGTATTTTTGTTGGTTTTTAAGGTGTCACTTCCTGACAGGATGCATAGAGTCATCATTGCATTATCATTTCATACAATATGCATTAGGCGTTATATGGCTGAGTGCTTTCAGCATTTATATATTGACCTAGATTCCAGTCATCCACGTCATCCACACGTGTGTATATATGTTTTATTCCCTCACATTTTTTTGCACATTTACGGTGAGCACATCAGGTGTTTCACATGTTTCGCTTAACTTGCAGTTACTATGTGTATTTTGCACGTCCCTGAAATAGTTAATCTATCCAGGTATCAGCTCCAGATCAGTTTAGCCCATGCGCACTCTCTCCGGTTATCCAAGATATCGCTGGGTCTGGCAGACTTATGTAGTCTCTCAGCAGTAACATTATGCAATTCCTGAGCCTTTTGTGCATGCCTAAACACATATCAGGTAAACAAATATAGAGTTAATATATTCAAAATGGACGCTCTTTACCTGCTGATACTGTGGATGCATGTCACATAGGCAGGTGAGGCTTATTAACTGTGATTGGTTTTGTTGAATTGCACTGGGGTTTGGGGTATATTTATGTATTGTGCACTGCATTCAATTGCACCACCTTGAGAAAAGTCCCACTGGGGGACCGAAACGTCGGTTTTTGTGTCTTCTATCAAATATAGAACATTTTTGATTTACTTACCTGCGTGCTGTCCCTTGATGTCGTGTTGCAACCGATATCGTATGGTCTATATATATATATATATATATATATATATATATATATATATATATATATATATATATATATATATATATAGTCATTGGTATGGAGATTTGCACTCACGTTTGTTAGAGGGCAGATGCTTGTCCCATATTAAGCATATAGACATATAGTAACCAGGGGGATCCTGATGACATATATATATATATATATATATATATATATATATATATATATATGCAAATATAGCTGTATGCTATATGTATATATATGTATATATATATATATATATATGGCACAAGGTTTAGAATATCAACTGCCAAGGATAAATTTAATGGTAAATTATGTGTGACGCAATAATTACTAATGGTAATCAAGGTGTGCATAAAACAGGGGAGAGGCTGTTCTTCAGGTGCTACTAATCCCAATACACTTGAAAAAAAACAGAAAAATGTTGAGCGCACACTCCTAATGTGTGTCGAATAATATGAACAAATGTATTTAAAATACGGACAATAAGGTCCGCTAGCAATATAAATCACAATAAAAAAATATAAAGATAAAAAGTCAACCCAGTGAAGCTGTAAACTCCGTGGAGTAAATTAAATAAGCCTTGAGGGCTAAAAAGTCACTGAGGAGCAAATGAATGTCAATTGCCAAAACTGCAGGTGTGTGTTTTAACCCACAGAGTCCCAATGCGGTGAAGAGAATGTAAGGGTTTTGTAAAATAAATCCAATAAATGGATGAAATAATAAATGTTCCTCTACTGCTGTGGAAGAATCCCAATATACAGTAGCTGATTCAGAATCTACGCATGTCGCACGCCCGTCAGCTGGGATGACAGCAGGTTATTAGGGGCAGGTTGAGGCAGACCTGGTATATTAAGTCTTTACATGCAAATGTTTGTGTCCACTGGAGAACCTTGTATAGGGAGTGATGTCCACAATGTCCAGTATATTAATGGAGTCGCATGCGTCTAAATATCTACAGATGTAGCGGCCATTATCCAAACATTTCATTGAGCCATTTTCGTGAGGTCTGCTGTATTCCACGCGTCATTCACGCGTTATTCTTCCGTGAACACTGCTGTGAATGCCGCCAATCACAACAGTCACACCTGTTTTTACCGTGGTTGATTTCCTTGAATTACCTGGATTCTGATTTCTTTGGGTGAAATTCTTCGTGTATCCGCCAGGTGGCAGGAAAGAATTCATTGCAATGTGTGCTGTACAGTACTGTGCTACTGTGTCAATTTGAAGGTGTTTAAAAACCAGATAAAAACCAAGTCCACAGTACCACAGTGGTCCATTGTGAATCGAACTTGTTCCTTGAAGACGCTGAAGACATTATCAAATGTAGACATTTCATAATAAAAACCTCTAAGACACAATGCTGTGGGCTTTTTTCAACATTCTTATCCCAGCACAATTGCTGACAGGACTGGGGACACCATGTGTACACCGTACACGTATAAAAAAAACCTGACTGTAGTTATGCATTTTTAATATGTTCTGCAATTAATGCTGCAACAGATAAAATGGCGACCGTCAGTGAAAACCTGGTGAATGGCAATCCTTGCTACCTGTCCATGCCAGATTACCCACAAAAATTCCAGCCTGATTTCCAACCAGATTATTTGTACCAGCATGCTTACGTGTACCAACATGATTACCAGCTTCAGCAGCTGTCAACTACAGGTGTAGCAGGCCAGATGTCACCTGTCAACTATAATGCAGACATCAGGAGTGACTGTGGCTCATCTCCACCCATTTGGCAAAGTTTATAATGCAGGTAAATATAATGTACAGTACTACAGTATTCTGTATTACACTATACAGTACAGTATTAAGTTTAAAGCTGCAGTTCAAGCTGCCGTTGAAAAAAATGTATATAATTTTTTTAAAACAATACAGTACTGTACAGCACCGACATTGTTTATTGCACTAAATCACGACGGCACGCCGAAATCTACCCCAGCTGCCGCCAGTAACAACCGCGCGCCGCCGCGTTTCCCCCACGCACCCCCCCTTCACTTCGCGCGCAATTTACCCCCCTTCCCGACACCGTACCCGGCTCCTGCTCTGCCCCTCTGCTTCCCCGCACCCCCGCTTACCTTCATTTGATCTCCAGGGGTGTCGGGGAAGCCTGGGGAAGCCGGGGAAGACGGGGAAGCCGGGCGCGCATGTTACTGTGACGTCACAGTGCGCCGCCACGCGCCGCGGCTACCCGCTTCCCAGACGCATGTAGCCGGCGGCTTTTGCTGCAATAAACAATGTCGCTACTGTATGTGTATCAATACAATATGCACACAGACAAGTGATTAGCTACAGTAAGCTGCAGATCGGTACGTTCTCCTGTAATCAATCGCTTTGATCAGCATTATTGAAAATGTAGTCCTGCAATATGATTGCCTGTGATCTGGTGATCTGGAATGGTAGGGGAGAAAAAGCCAAATTAGTTGCAGAGATATAAACAGTTTAAAACAATGAGAAACAGTTACTGTACAGTACACTGGAGAACTTACTCCGGTGACGTCTTAACCCAGTTGATACTGCTTGCAAGAATATAGGCACTAACAGTAATGTGCCTTCAATAAATCCTAATGAACTAAAATGATTAGTGAAGAGGGGATTTATCACAAAGTTTCTTGTACAGTATGTCTCATTTCCAGAAAATATCCTTGATTACAGCATGAAGGGAAATATTTTCATTTTCTCTAATTGTGTGTTTTCGATATTAACAATTTTTTTATTAGTACTGTACAACCTAACAGCTGCATTGTTGTTATTGTTGATTTCACTTTTCTTTTGCTAATGATATTCTTTCCTCTGTTTTATCATTTTTGAGCAACATATTATCAATTAGAGAAACATGGGATTTTCTGGATAATTATTTAAATTGGTCTACATAGAATGCAATCAACTGTAATCAGTTTTAGATTGTTAGTGCCAATTGCAATACAGCTAAAAATTATTTATTCCCAATTTCTTACCAATAATTCTCGCATACACACATACACACAGTACAGGTTTCTTTTTTAATATTTAAAACTTTAGGAATTTTTAAGACAAAATGAAGATGCAGATATTATCAAATAAGAATAAATAAAGTATAACGCAAAATAAATATAATTTGATAATAATTAAACAACGTATTATTACAGTAAGTGTTTTGTCAAACTTTTTAATGCTGCATTATTGTTTAAACTGTATATCTATGGGATCTAAATTCCATTTGTCCATCAAAAATTCACTGAGATTTAGAACAAAATTAAGAAAATTCTACGACTGTTTGAACTTGACACTGTGAAATAATGCAATTACCAAGAAGAAACATTTCCTGTCACATGTGTTGATCCGTCTCACTGCCATCTATTACATCTGACAGCTTCAAATAAAAGGCCGTTACACAAATCTTAATCATGATAAAAGAAACTGCTTAATAATGCATGGGGTAATATCCTGTCAATAATGAATGAAAAACCTGCATACTGTACATGCATGTAGCCACACACTGGTAGATTAGGTACTCTACAGTACTGTATACTTATTTCTATTATGCTCAAGGAAACAATACTTTGTAAATAAAAGATATAATTTTTCAATTTTTTTACAGTAAATTCTGATTCATGCATTTTTTTAATGGCAGTATAGCTACTAAATTATATGCTTATTTAATATTTGCTACTTTTATGTACCCATCTACTGTATGCGGTAAATTAATAATTTTCATAATACTGAAAGATCATGCAGGCTTACTTTTATAAAAATACTTTGAAATATGCATGTATTGTATTTTCCATCCCTTATAAGTACTTAGAATTGTTTTTTTTCTAGTTGGTAGGGATCAGACGTGCATCACAGAATGACTGTACAATGCAACATATTTTTAAATAAAATGTAAAAATAGACACATAAAAGATTGATCAATTTATTAATTGTAGGTCTGAATTAGTTATTTAGAGAGAATCTGATGCTTCCAAACAAATATCCGCCCAGAGCAATTGCTTTTAAAGAGATGATTTAAAGGACCTCCATATATAGGTATACCCTGTGAGTAGCAGGTATAGAGAGACTAATGTCTAGTGTACCCTGTCAGCATACACATCCAGCCAATACTGACACCTTTTATGATTTGTGTATAAAAACTATGTCGCTGTTTGGACATCATTTCATGTAATAGTTTCTAAACATATATGTAGTAATAATTTTAATGAGACAGTTTCACACTTTTCAAGACATTTATTATAAATTATGTCAGTGCACAGTGCACTATTATTTGTTGTTATTAAATCAACTTCATGTTTGAGGGCGTTTATGGGTATGTATAGTTTATACTATACCACACTTTGATTAGATATTTAATTAATTATAGGTTTAAGGACACACATGGACATTTTCGTTAGTCCCTGTTGTGTAATACTTAAACTAAAGACTTCACATTTAATTACACTGCCAGTTAAGTTTCCTTTGTGATTTACCACTTTATAAATCTATATTATGTTATATTCCTTCCCCATTCCCTTTAACTTTTATATCCTTTCTCATAAGATTACCCATTGTTTCCATTCCCCTACTTTCGGGGTGGTGCGAGAATAAAGATACCCCCCTAAAGAAGTCCACTCACACTTGCCCGTGTGAGTGTATGCAGAATTATTTTTCTGCATTTACTTATATCACTGTTATTACCTCATTATAATTTGTGGCCCCTCAGGAAATTATACCATCTCTGATGCTTTTCTTTGTCATTAATTCCTTCTGAGGGACACTTCATATGAGAAAAGCAGCTGGTCACCAGAAGAATCAACCATCAAGACTCAAGAAGAAGTGAAGAGATTCAGTTTAAGAAAGACACAGAAACAAGATAAAGAAAAGAAACCTTGATGAGATAACACTTACACAAGGCCGTGTAAGTATTTGTTTGATATTATACACTCCAGTATCAGCCCATCCACTACCTTTGGGATTT
Organism: Ascaphus truei; assembly: GCF_040206685.1. Taxonomy (NCBI): domain Eukaryota; kingdom Metazoa; phylum Chordata; class Amphibia; order Anura; family Ascaphidae; genus Ascaphus; species Ascaphus truei. The sequence continues at coordinate 396,131,096 of NC_134484.1, read as the reverse complement.
ATTTCCCAGAGTTGTTAAACTGTCATTCAGTGTATCTCCATCTGTGCTCCCCCTTTTCTTCTTTATTTCTATATTTCTTAAGGATCCCGGATAGATCCTTCATGGGGTTAGAGTCATAGACGGAGACCGAAAAACAGATGAGAACCTTTTAGGACTCATAAGGTTATGTTGTTTTATTAAGAATAAGCAAGTCTTTCTTATTCACCAGACTGTGGGGTAGCGCCCGGGTTTTTTTTCCTTATAACCATTTAATATAGCCTATCATCTCCCTATGAGCCCTCTGTTTCTCTTGTCTCAATCCAACCTGTGATCATTTTTTTTTTACATGTACTTACTCGTTGCAGTTGTGTATTTTTAATTATACATTCTTTTATCTATATTAATAGTCCACTTTTACTCTTTCTCATTCCCCTTTTTCCCGATGGGGTTTATGAGATAATTACTTCTAAAGCCTGGGACAGAAGACAGCTCTAGCGCTGAAGGATTTCCAGCAAAGCAGCAGGCTCCCTAGTGAAAGTGGCGAAACTGGAAGTAACGTCCGTGATGGGAAGTGATGTCAGAAGCCAAGGGAACTGGAGGGGAGTGAAACAAATAGAGTTTCTCAAGAGGTCTGTAGGATATCTGAGCTTCACAGCTGTGTCCTGAGCCTAGATTCCTCTTTTTTAATGCTTATCTTTCATAAGTGTGAGTACCTGAAGAACATTACTTTATTGTACTAAGCTGTTTATGACTGAATTACACTGTCTTATTTTTCTCTCTAAATCTGAGGGCTTATCTACAGATGCAGCGGCCATTATTCGAACATATCACACGTTGTATACCTCGGAATACCCATGTCACGGCGCGTCATTACCGCATGTTGACTCGTGTTTTATCGAGTCAGAAAATGACATTTAAACACCTGCAAATTGACACAGTACTGTACACATTACAATTAATTAATTTCTGCCACGGAAACGCAAAGAATTGCGCCCGAAGAAATTGGGATCCATGAAATTCAAACAAATCAACCGCATAAGTGGCCGCATGGAGTACAGCAGCGCAAACTAAAACGGCTCTGTGATATGTTCGAATAACAGCCGCTGCATCTGTACACTCACCTTTCATCTTGCCAAGAAGAAAATGTGTTTGCCACAGTTAAAAGAAGGCGTGTTATTTACCTTCACACTGTAAGTGGGCTGACATCTGAGCCAAGATTAGATCCACACATCTCTTAATATTGTAAACACAGTGTACACTATATATTCCTTTTTTACTCATTTTGGGTATCCCTGCTCCTTTTGGACATTTTGGAGAGTTGTATGTAAGAGAGGACTTTGGGAAACAAGTCCTACCAGAGGTTTTTGAGCGCTACTGTATTTACCCTCACTTTTACTAAGTTCACAGTTAAATCACTTTGGTCCTTATATACTTTTATGGTGTGTGTGAGCGCCATCTAATTGCACTGTATGTGGGTCAATAATTGAGGATGCCATTAAAGCTACAGTACTGTATGTTGCATGATGCCTCCAGTGTCTATGCACATCTAATATTTACAGGATTAAATGACACCAAGGTTTACACAGTCAGTATTTTTTCCTAGGTAGATAAAACATTTGTTTTAGAAAGGTTGTTTATATATATAAAGAACACATTGAAGTGGCAGCAGGCTTAAGACGCTTTGGCCAAAGTGTTAAACTAAATGACCCTTTTTCAAGAGAATATATAGGTATTGCACTGTGTATTTTTGGCACATTGGAAGTAGCTTTGGGCATCTTTATTTGTTTTTTGTTGTTGCCAGATTTTGTCCAGCTTTTTGCGACCAAGTTTTCAAAAACGAACGTAGCATTCGCGGCTGGGATTTGATGCCGATTTCGGTTCCAGAGGATTGGTGGTAGCTCACCGTCAAAAGAGTCCAAGTTCTCAGAAGAGAAGGGAGCAGTGGCATGTGGAACTTCACACCGATTTGGGAACCAGGAGATTCCGGGCTAAGTGTCGGACAGGGTAGAACTCTTATTTGAGTTCCCTGCACCTAGGAGAGTCTAGTTTTCAACCCCCAGTCTCCCAGTAAGTGTGTTTTTGTCTATATTTTATGTATCATAGAATGTAAGTGAATTTGTGCGAATAAATTACAATTTATTTAATTATCTTCTTTTGCTCAATGAATGATCCTGGTAAAAAGGTGTACACTGCCTGGTCTCCCATGACAGCTCTTCACTGTGCTGAAGCTCCTATGCTGAAGCCCTCCCTGTGCTGAAGCCTTCTCATTCCTGAGGTCTTTACTGTGCTGAAGCCCCTATGCTGAAGCCCCTATGCTGAAGCCTTCCCTAATGCCGACCCCAGCCTGTGACCCCAACCATTGCTCCTATGCCACTTGCCTTGACCCCAGCCTGGATATCGACTACGCTGCTCTCTCAATCTTGACCCAGCTACCCATGAATATGGAATCCGCAATCTGGACCCAACTTCGTGACTCCAGGTCAGTATTTCCATATCCCCACCTGAGCCCTGCCGTCTGTACCTGGTTTGTGGCTAGCACGTTCATTACAATAGCACATTTTCAGGAACAACCTGCACTGCAGAGGAACCTGTGTTACATAAATGTCAGAACCCTGTGTGAGGCGCAGACAAATTATATGTGCAAGAGAGTCTTTTTTGAGTGCTTTGATGTCACCTTAAAACTGCAGTCCAAGCAATATCCTACATGTGTTTTTTTTTAAATAAATCAGTTCTGTACTATGAGAAAATACTTGTAGCATTTAAAAAAACAACAACTTTGAATGACATGTTGTATATACTGTATTATAATGTAAAAAGCATTTTTGTTTCTATAACAACCATTTACAAAGTCACATCCCCTTCCTCTTCTGAAACAGGCTCTAGCACATCCCTTTCTGAGCCCTGTCCTTTCTTTAGCAGTGCACCAGTTGAATCTGTGACTGACTGGTCACATTATCTTCCTCACAGAACTTCGTATCTTTGGTCCTCTTGTGCTGCACTGACAGCCATTTAGTGAACCGCTGAGCTGAATCTTCCCCGATCACAGGAGAACGGATCAATCAGCAACTTACAGTAGCTAATTACTTATCACTGTGTGGATTGTATTGCTGCAGGTATTAAAGGGAAAAAAATGTAATTATAAAAACAGTAGCTTTAAAGGGGAAGAATGTGATTTCTTCCTTTTAAGGTGATGTAACAGAACAAAAAAAGGAAAGACATAACATGGTATATCAATCAATCCAGCTGTTTGATGTCCCTTGTCATGTCATCAATGTGGGTTGAGATGTCATTTTCATCCAAATTGATGGCTGATCGCATGGTACATCAACCAATAGGATTGGTGAAAGTAAAATGTGACTGTCAAGATCTGGCTAATAGCACATTTGCCCATTGAGAAGCAAAGAAAATACACATTACAAAATACAATAAAATATACATTACAATAAAATCAAACACAAACCATTAAATCCTTTGATGGTCACTATGGCTGCTTAAGCTATCAACAGGGGCACCGATACCCACATTGGACACCCTATAATAAATAATAGTAGCACTTACCCATGCCAGGGTGAAGGCTGTCCTCATCCTCCACCTCAGTGGCACCAGCATCCAATAAAGGGCAGATGCTTAACCATTAAAACACTATCTTATGGTCAACAATTCCTTAAATCCTTTAGCGGGTAGTAACCACCATTATAATTAAGAGATTAAATCCTTGCGCTACCCCCTGGGAGGCCTCATAACCAAACCCGTGGACATTACCCCCATTATCACCCGGTCTAACCCCAAAAAAACACCCCTACCACACACAGTAATGGGCAACAGCTCTACTAGCCACATTTTGCTAAAGAGCTTTTTCCCATTAAACATCATGCACAATAAAATACTAATTGCAATAAAATAAAAACAAACAGTAGCCATTAAATCCATTCCTCACTTGAACCCCGAAGCAATGATCCTCACTTGACCCACAAAGCAATTTCCCTCACTTTACCCAAAAAGCAATGATCTTTAGCTTCATCCATAGCAATGATCCTCACCGCACATTAAAATTAAACCAAATAAACATTAAAAACAACCACAGCCTGATGGCCAATCCACCCTCCCCCCATAAAATAATTAAAGACTATCCATGCCCGAAGGCTCAAAAATAAATCAAGTTGATGCGTAGAAGTCCAGGATCCTCTAATGTATTGAGATAAGTCCATGAGTAGGTCTTCTTTTCTTCTTTCAGGTAGGTGTTGATACCTCCTCAACTTCCTGTCAAATGAGACATGACAGGCCTTATAAAAGGCCTGTGACGTCCCATTTGACAGACACATGGTACATCCACCAATCCGATTGGTGGATGTACTATGTGAATAAGCATTACGTTTGGCAGAGAATGACCTCTCTTCAAAACTTGATGGAATCACATGGTACATCCTCTAATATCATTGTACCATGTGATGCCTTCCCTATTTTGAGTGATGTCACCTTAAAGGGAGGGAAGCATATGGTACCTGACTGTTTGTGCTTCCCTCCAATTAATGTGATGTCACATCACCCAAAATATGGATTCCATCACTTGGTACAGTACTTCTACCAATGTCCCTCAGCTGAAGAAATCCAACAAATTCCCTTTTTCGATACCTTGGTACAAGTTCAGGAATTCAAATGTTTTGACATCCGATTTCTCCATTAGTTCATAAATCTTGGACACCCCTCTGGTACATCAATTTCTTAAAGCTTGTATATCTAGATCCGGGGTATTCTGAGTTGAGGAATAAGGGTGTCATCAGTCAGATAGTACTTCACCTTTCATTCCTTCCACATTATAAAAGTATGTTACAGTGTGGGAAGACAGAGGCGTACTTTGTTTCTTATCTGTCTGGGCTTCCACATTACCACATAAAAACTATAAGGATACATACTGTAATATCAGACTCTACCCATCTCTTAAATTTTGATTCCGTGTGCTATGCAATTATAGCTAGTACTGTAGCTCTTTCCACTAATGAGGCCATAACTTGATGCAGACTTTGAACTGTGCCTCCGGGCTTAAGAACACACTGAGTGTGCCTGTTTTTATCCACGCATTTTAGCGCTGATTGATTTGAATTTTCAGGATGGGACTGGTTGCATACAGCCCTCCACATACTGTATTAATATGCCAGCTAAGTATTCTTGTTACTTTAATTGGTTACTTAGTTTAAGAATGTTGCAGTGGTTGATTGGCAAGCAATATAACTTGTAATGTGGGTTAATAGGATTCTCGTTCGAATAACAGGGGATACTGTAGAAGATACAATTTTGTGTCTGACTATAGTCATATATCTATTTTAGTAGTCTCTGAGTATAGTTTAAATATTTAGCTTGTATATTTACCCCAGTAGAAAACAGGTATGCCCTGTTTATATATGATGGTATCCCTATAGCATGCCTATATAGAGGCATGCACCAACACCTTGATTTTTTTCTCACAGTACTTATACAGCTAGAGAAACAAAAAAAGAACAAGGCACACAACGCACATAGTGTAGTACAATATAAAAAGTAAATTTTACTAAAAGATAATAAGTTCTGCGTACATCAGAGTATATAAAATCAGACAATGGATAAGTGGGGTTACCACACAGGGGGACAGCTGGAATCTTACGAGGCTTACGAGGTAGACCCGCGCGCTGTCCGTGAACCGGAGAAATTTTTTTCTGTGAACCGGCGTATGAGGCGGGCAACCATCCACGGGTCCTGCGAGAAGCCGCAACCCGGAAGGAAGAACAACGTGGTGCCGAGCCAGGCAGCCCCAGCGCGCGGGTCTACCTCGTAAGCCTCAGCACCAATTCCCTGTGCCCAGGCCACCACCAGGACTGTTTCCCCTGCACTGTTCTACTGGATATACTTACCCCCATATGTAAGTTTTTACTGTTATTATTTATTTGTTTTTATTAAATCTTGACCCTTGGTGCGCTCTTGTGTTTCATTTTTTATATTGTAAGATAATAAAAAATGCACAAATGCGCACCAGGGATTAGTGGAAGGTAATTTATTAAAAATACACACAAACTCTGAGGGGATCCAACCCCACCTCAGAACAGCTGTGCAGCTGGATGGCTAAGTACTACCCAGGAGAACACCTGATGGTGACTAAACCCTAAGCTGCACAGTATACAAATACAGTAAAATTTATGTAAAAACACATGAAAGAAAAATACAAACATGAAAACAACCTATCAACAGATTTGTATAGAAACCGCCATAAGGTTGGGCACTGGCAAGGGGAAACGGACACTCACACTGAGACAGTCAGCAGACTCGCGGTGGCTGCACAGGATCCGGATCTCAGCACCGCGGAGATGGAAAAAAACGCTGCTGTCTCCTGCAGGCTCCGTCTCAGCTTACCAGCATACACGCGCAGGATGACTTGTCGTGACCTCTACGCGTTTCGTACCAAGTACTTCGTCAGGAGGTATTTTTTATATTGTACTTCACTATGTGCGTTGTGCGCCTTGTTCTTTTTTTGTTTCTCTAGTTCTAGGGGTGTCGAGCCACCCCCCAAGAAAGGCTGCAGACACACTACTAGAGCACTTACACTTATAAGGTCAACAATATTGTTTATTGCACATTGTATTCACTATTGTGTGTTATACCACGTATTAGCTGCGCACTTTCACTACTTTGTATTTTTCACTTATACAGCTAATTGCTATTTGATACAACTCTGCATTGAGAATATATATTTGTGTTTTATATCTAGGGCAGTATAATTGGTTATCCTACGATTATATGATACAGGAGAGACACACTAGCAGTCATTTTCTTTCCAACGAGGCTATAACTGAATGCGGTCTCAGAACCGTGCCGCTAGGTCTAATCACACATTGGGTGTGCCTGCGTACTATTACACCTAGCTAGTGATGAGTGTCTGAATGAGATTGTTCTTGGTTTCAAACGTTGGTTTTATTGCTGAATAGATTTTCTGCACAGAAGACCATGTGCTTGTATTACTGCCTTCCTCATACACATTTTAAAAGTACATATTTTTTACTCTAACCTGGGCTCGGGAATTCAACTTTTACACTAAGCATGGCAGGTGGGAAATACAATATTTTAAACGGAACATATGAGGGGGACATCATGCATACGCTTACATGCAGACCAGACGCGGTTTGTGGGTAAAATGGGGGGACAACCAGTTTCTTTGCCCCCTGACATGGTACTCATGTTTTAACCACATTTCTACCCAAATACCCACCCTTAAACACCCGCACTTGAAATCCCAGGTTTATTGCAAGACATTAAAGGTTTTAATACATACAGTATCCCCGGCTTATGATGCTACTAAGCTACCGGGGACCACAGTTTTCAGGGGTAACCAGTTTGGCTTCACCTTTATTATGAAGACTGGCTACCCCCGCCGTCACAATGCACATTATCCAGATCTGGAAAATAGTGCATTTGCCAATTCAAAATAAAACATTTCCCAGCCAGAATATAGTAAATTAAAGTTGAACTTACTCCTGCCAGGATGAAGGCTGTCCTCGTCCTCATCTCCGTCCTCCGCATCTTCCGTGGGCAGCTGTACCAGCCAATCAGAGCTGGGGGACCCATGGTTTCATATAAAAATCTAACTACTACCGAATGGATTCTGACTTGCGATAACTCTTTCTGAATACCGTGGTAACACAAATGTCAGACCGATCGGTATGGTCATGCCAAACTGTTCGATTTGGCAGTGATAACATCAAAGATTATACTCATGTGCATTTTTGCACTCCCATTGGGTTGTGGTATTGAGTTTTTACTGTAAAGTCTCAATTCAATCACAAATGGCTTTTAAAAAAAATAACACATTTTTAAAGTGGCTCGGTTAAAGAACTAATTTCATATATAATGGGTCAGTGGTCAGTGCATATCAAGAACCCATTTATTTCATGTTTACATGTATATTTATTGTTGATATAACGGTAGAATTTTCAATATCCTATTGTTATTGAACATACCTATTTTATCAGGGTAATACTATTGCTACCTTTAATTATCAGACAAACAACAGGAGTATCTTATTAGCAACCTAGTTGAGCCTTCCCTTTATAGGGGGCCTGAAATGAAATGGATTTTCCAAATTACATTTTTCATGTGCAAATTAAAAAGTTATGGTGGGTAAAAAAGAAAAAAGTTATCTCCACCATATAGCATATAGCAAATAAAAAATCACTTGTGAGCACATTCACATGTCTCATACAGGTCTGCAACCATGCTTCTCACCATTATTATCTAGCATACAGTGCTTCCACTGCAGCTTGGTATTATGGGAAATGACATCCAAATGGACACACAGTGTCACCTTTTGCTTCAAAGCCCCCTTTAAGCTTATGCCTGCCACATTACGCAACTTTTCAGCACAACATATGTTAAAGAAGTACATACAGACAGCTGCTTTGACCTTTTGTGTCTCATCAGTGTGAGAATGGTTATACTGGCTTTGCAATTTGAAGCTGGGCTAGGTTTCTACCACTCATTAAATGGTAGGTAAAAAGTGACAAAAACCCTCCACCGTATACAGATGTAACTGCCGGTTTTGAGCCAGTGTGTGAGGAAAATTCACTAGCATCTCACAGACACTCTGTAGCATAATACTGCAGCAACGAGTATCCGAACATTTGCCTTTGAAAATCTGGGGCAATCTCCCAGTAATGCTGCAACATTTCTGTGACATTTCTGCAAACAGGCTAATGGCCAATCGAATTAACACAGCGGGGGTCCCTGACAGTCTCAATCAGTTTGAATGGGGTATTGCCCCAGATTTTCCCGGGCAAGTGTTCGGATACTCGTGGCTGCATCAGTACATAGACACTGTAATGGTCCATCAGATTTACCCAGCGGCGGTCCCTGCGTTTGAATGGGACTATCATCCCAGGAGGATTCACACAGCATGAGTTCCATTAAAATGAGGTGTTAATCCGATGGACCATTACAGCATCTATGGACTATCCTGAGGATTTTCAATGACATGTTCATGGAATTCCTCAAAATCTGGGCCAAATCCGTCAGTTGCATCTGTAGCATACAGCAAATAAAAATATCAGTTGTGATTTCTCATATACAACTTTCTAGAAAAAGGCATTCCAACATGAACAACCTTTTATTTCTTTCCCATGTTTCAATTTGTCTCCACTACTAAAATGATTGGAAGCTTACGTGAACAAATCTCCTATAATTCAAATCCTCTAGACTTTTTAAGCAGCTAAGTTTAGTAATAGCCAAACAAATACATGTAATATTCAAAGACAAAAGATTGGTGTAAAGCATACAGCTGCGGCCCCCTTTATCCTAATGCGGCCATAGCGGCGTAACTCTGATAACTGTGGGCAGATGCAATATATTTTCTTTTTTCCCGGAATATGTTCCGGTATATGTTCCGGTATTTTAGCGCTCGTATTATTAGCATATTATTAGCGCAGTCTGCAATACTGCAATACCATCTAAAAACTCAGGTAGGCGTTTGCAAGCTGTTGTCTTCAAAGTCTAATACTGTAGCAGTTCAACCTACGTCAGTACACAGTCTGTGTGTGCACACGGAGTAATTGTAAATTTGCATATTTATATGCAGTTAGGTGCATATTATGGCATTGTGTACTGTATAGCTACTCCATATTGGACTACAGTATGCAGTTAGAACTGTCAAACTAGTCTATACTGTAACTACTGTATACAGTAACTACTGTTAAATACTTTGTAACCAGATGGCTAGTGCTGCTCTCTCAGGAAATAAAACATTTGTGCAGTTAGGTGCATGCTATAAAACAATCTGTGCCATACTTACCTGTATCATACTGTACTTGGTGTGCCTGTACTTACCATACTACAGTACAGTACTGTACCATACTACCTTCCTGATACTTGCCCATTACGCTCTATCCCAATGGGCAACACAGTCGCAATATGGTCAATATATTTATTACATCGTTCCACGGTGAGTACATCATTCCAAAAACTCATTATGCCTTGCGCTAACTCATCCATTTTGGAGGGTTTCATGACTTTTCGGATATGATCCTTCAGCTGATGCCAGACCATTTCGATTGGATTGAAGTCTGGCGATCTGTCATTGGAGGGGGGGAAAAAGGAGAATTAGTTAAAGAGATACACAGTAAACAGTGGGAAAAATGAGACGCGGTTACCGCACTTACTCCGCTGACGTCTTCACCCAGTTGATACCGCACTCAAGAATATGCGCTGTTGACGCGGTGTGCTTCGGATCGTTGTCCTGATAGAAACGGTGACCATCTGGGAACTCACATGTGATGTATTCCACAATCTCAGGCAAAATTTGCTCTTGGAAAAAAGCTTTATTCATGATTCCTATAACAAGAAAAGAAAAGTGCTCAAAAAACTGCACACTAGTACTGTACAGTGCATAAGGCAAAAGCGTGTCACTTATTTTACCTTCAAAGATGACAATGCATCCTGGTCCACGTCTTGAGATTGCACCCCACACATGCATCTTCACTGGGTGTTTTGGACGCGGCTTCATAGATATGCGCCCTTTTTTGTGGAATACAAAGGTGGCAAATCTCTCCAGCGATACAGTAGACTCGTCAGTGAAGATGCAATCCTGAAAAGTTTCTCCACTGTTGATCCATGCCTGGGCCTGGACCACTCTCTTGATCTTGTTGACGTCCCTTATCATAGGGTACGCTCTGTAATGACAAGGAATACTTTTATAGGTACAGTACAGTTTCTTAAACAACACTTTAGCCTCCTGTACTGTCCAGTACTAACCTCACACGTCCATATTTCCATCCAATTCTGCGTCTCATCTTCTTTATGCTGGTCTCGGATACAGTGAGATTGTGATTTTCCTGCAGAGTGTATTTGACCCTTAAGGCATACTTCTCATCATTCTCTTCACTTATTTTGTCGACCAGAAGAGTTGTCTTCCCACAGTGTAAAGAAAAACAACAATCCTGTAAGTTACAGTGCAGTAGGCCACAAGTACAGCACATCATTTACAGTACACAATAATAATAGATAGATATACTGTTTTATACTGATATATATATATAAAAAGATATAGATATAATAGATAGATATACGGTTTTATACTGATATACTGATATATTTATAGTTTTATAAATATATTGCGATATAAACAATAATAGATAGATTTACTGTATTTTATAGTTTTATAAATATACTGCGATATAAACAATAATAGATAGATTTATTGTATTTTATAGTTTTATAAATATACTGCGATATAAACAATAATAGATAGATTTACTGTATTTTATAGTTTTATAAATATACTGCGATATAAACAATAATAGATAGATCAATAATATACAGTATCAATATATTAATACAGCTCAACTCTGTTATAGCGCGATCTGCTATAACGCGGATCCGCTATAACGCGGTTTGAGTGTAGACCCCGAATAAAATAAAAAAATTTGCACACACACTGCACACACTCACTGCACACTGCATATATTCACAGCAGACTGCACACACTCACAGCACACTGCACACACTCACAGCACACTGCACACACTCACAGCACACTGCACACACTCATAGCACACTGCACACACTCATAGCACATTGCACACACTCACAGCACACTGCATACACTCACAGCACACTGCACACTGCACACACTCACAGCACATTGCACACACACACACACACACATACACACACTCACAGCACACTGCACACACACACTGACACACTGACACACACACACACACACACACACATTCTCACACAGTCAAATACACACACACACACACACACACACACACACACACACACACACACACACACACACACACACACACACACACACACACACACACACACACACACACACACACACAGACACACTGTCTCTTTAAGGGAGCTTGCTCTCGCAAGACGGAAGCAGAAGCAGGAAGCAGAGACAGGGAAAAGAGCTGCCAGATGCCGAGTAAGTGCTGCGTGCTGTTGCCGCTGCCCCACCGGGTCTGGGAACACTGGGAGAGTTCTCAGCTTTCCCCCCTCCGGTGGACGCGGTACCACCACAAAAAAAAAAAAACTTTAAAAATAAATAAATAAATTTTGACGGCCATTTTTTCGCGACCCCGTTTATAACGCGGTGGTCGCGGGTGGCCCCAATGACCGCGCTATAACAGGGTTAAGCTGTATGCAGCAATATAAACAATAATAGATTTATACACAGTATAATATACTTACGCGTTAGTTACCGTTGGTGTCCTCGTGCGTTTTTTGGTGTTACCGTGGGCATGATAGCTCACGGTTGCTGCTGGTACAATGAGGCCAGAAGCACTGTTGGATATCTGCAATTCGTTGTCGGCTCGTGTACATATCCTTAATTCTCATGCTGAGATCCTTTGAAATCTTTTTAACAGGCATAGCTGCGAGTAGAAAGAAATACAAGCACAAGAATGTATATTCGATGTTTAGTCGATGTGTATTTAATGTGCAGTGAATCCACAAAATTGATGGTGTATTTATATGTTAATGACTCACATTAGAGTACGCCCACTTTTAACACCTGCACCTTGTTGCCATGCATAAAAGGTGACATACTTTGCATAGCCCACCACTCGATGATCTGTATCTGAACTTTCCTTGTCCAGATACTGCATTGTACCATCTGCTTCCATGGTTCAACCCCGATTCTACGGACGCAGGAACCCACTCACCTCTGCCGTGCCTGTCATGCAGAAAAAGAGAAAGGCGGGAGCCATTTCCAAGCCAAGGCCAAAGCGAAAAGCTAAGGCTAATAAAGAAAACCTTCTGTTGACCCCAAAGGCTAAGGGTTTTAAGAAGCCTTATTATGTCAAGAAGAAATTCGGTGATGTACACTCAAAGCAAAACAAATGGCAGCCAACCCATCGAACCTGCAGGCCACTTCCTCCATTGCGCTTAGACGACTCTACCGCTGCTCTCCCGAGACCCACAGCCCATCTTCTCCACTACTCTTCGACGACTCTGCCGCTTCTCTCCCGGAAATCCACAGGTCACTGTCTCCATCCCCCTTCGACGACGCTGCCGCTTCTCTCCTGGAAATCTACCGTTCACCTCCTCCATCCTTCTTCGACGTTGCTGCCGCATCTCTCCAGGGAAATCCCAATCTCATCCTCCATAGCACCCATCCACCCAGATATCCACATCACCCCATGCTCAAGATCCAGCTCGTTAGACCGCATGCTGAAAGTGTCGATATCCCCGGGAACTCTACTATGCTGGTAAAGATAGATCTTCTTTTAGAGACCATCCTAAATATGGATCAACGGATGGAGAAGATGGATCAACGGATGGATGAGATGGATCAACGGATGGAGAAGATGGATCAACAGATGGAGAAGATAGAGACTGGCATAGCGGGAATACATAATTTGCTCGGAGTTCATGCCCCTGTATCTCCGACGCTGGAGCAGGAGGGTGGCATGGATGGGATGAATGGGACCTTCGACTACCTTACATCACCAAGCGCACCCCCTCCACCAGAAGAATATGTGTACCTCGTTGACGAGGATGACATGACAACCCGTCAAGACCACGCCAGGCGACAACACAGCAACCAAGACAGGAGGAAAGCATCCTCCCAGACAACCTACCCTCGCCCGCCGCCACAAGCACACCCGCTCCCAGAAGAACACCCGCTCCCAGAATCCAACCCACATACGCTTGCATTGAGATGGTACCCGACATCATCCTGCGCGAGCTGCCCCACCCACTCAGGGAGAAGTATATGGTAATAAGTGCTGGTTTACCCCAGAAGTATGGCATATTAATTTTCAAGCAACACGTGTCCTACTTGGTGTACTGCGGGTGGGCCAACAATGTAAATTATGAAGGAAATTGCGAAAAAAAGGGCGCTTCCTGAAAATTTAAGAAGGACTATTGTGGAGGAATTGTGGCGCTATTTTTCAATTACAGATCCTGTAAAGAAAATCGTGAGAGACTCCATTAATGGCATATTGCGTCATTCAAAGCATCGGCCCTGGAAGGACAATTTGGTGGGGATCGAATTCGCGTGACTGTTCAAATGTTGTTTAATTTTTGACTTGTTGCTTGTTTTAAATTGTATTAATAAAGAAAATAATTTAATTACACAAGACCTGCACAACTCCAGTCCTCAAGGGCCGCAAACAGGCCCGGTTTTCATGGTTATCCTGAAAACCGGGCCTGTTTGCGGCCCTCGAGGACTGGAGTTGTGCAGGTCTGACTTACTGTTCAGTACACCATCCTTGTTTTAAATTGTATTAATAAAGAAATATTTTACTAACACCATACTGTACTGTACTGTGCTGTAAATGTTTTGACTTTCTGTACTTCAATAAAGGAGATGTTGCTTGTTTTAAATTATATTAATAAAGAAATGTTTTTACTAACACCATACTGTACACCTGTGCTGTAAATATTTTGACTAACTGTACTTCAATAAAGGAGATGTAGTTTGTTTTAAATTGTATTAATAAAGAAATGTTTTTACTTACACAAGACCTGCACAAATCCAGTCCTTGAGGGCCGCAAACAGGCCCGGTTTTCATGGTTATCCTGAAAACCGGGCCTGTTTGTGGCCCTCGAGGACTGGAGTTGTGCAGGCCTGACTTACTGTTCAGTACACCACACTACTGTAAATGTTTTGACTTTCTGCACATCAATAAAGGAAATGTTGCTAGTTTGAAATTGTATTCATACTGTACATAAATGTTTTTACTAGCAGTACACCATACACCTGTAAATGTTTTGAATTGCAGTACACTTTAAATGTTTTTAAATTGTATTTTTAAATAAATATTTTTACTTACTCCATAAATGTTTTAGTACTTACTCCACCAATAAAAGAAAACATTGATTTGTTTTAAATTGTTCCATTGTCTCCTTTTATACTGTAACAACATATAGTGTTTCTAGAACTGTACAGTACTGTACTGTATACTGTAGGCATGCTCAGTACATCACAAGAGTATTAAAACAATACATGCTGTACGGGTATAGAATACACATATGTACAAATACAAAGAATGTCTCCGGCGCAAAGTGTGGTGATGATGATTACAGTACCATATCAAAAGACAGTCCTGGTTGAAAAGTCAGTCCTGACAGTAGAATGTTTCATCAACAATATGAGGTGGAATTTCTTCTAGGCGTAGTTCCCATACACTGTCTGCAATTACAGATAAAGAAAAAAACACCATTGCGCAGTATACAGACTCAATTGCCCCAACCTGGAGAGGAATATCCCTACTTACAGGAAACTTTCTTATTCATTCAGGGGAGAGGATCTGTTGTTCGGCTCTTTTCCTACACCTTGATCTCCACGGACCCCTCGTGGTTCCTAAGGTGGCTCTCTTCAACTCGGTCTGCGTCGTCCCAGGAGCAGCATACACCGCAACAGCCGTGGTTGGAGAGAATTGAAAAACAGCCTAGTGTACTCCGCAAAATTTTATTTAACAGTATTAAAAAGCAGCAATGTTACACTCACATTTTGCGAGGGCAAGCATGCCACTCGAGAATGCCGTCCGCAGCTTGTAACCACTCTATAGTGTGATGTTCACGAGGTCACGCGCCGACCGATGATGTCAGTAGCGCAGCGCCAGGAGTTCTCCCCTCA
The DNA here is from genome assembly GCF_040206685.1 of Ascaphus truei. NCBI lineage: Eukaryota > Metazoa > Chordata > Amphibia > Anura > Ascaphidae > Ascaphus > Ascaphus truei. The sequence continues at coordinate 396,115,504 of NC_134484.1, read as the reverse complement.
CCACGAGGTACAACGCGGGTGACGGCTGACAACGTGCACTGTACTAGGCTCCTCCTCCCTACGCGTTTCGTGACGCTATGTCACTTCCTCAGGGGATGAAGGAGTCCAGTACACTGGTGCCTTAAGTACATGCCCTAAAACTTGTATCTGCCCACAAATGGGCGGCGATTATTTACGTCACTCAGCTGAGTAATTGCAGGACCAGAAGCAGCTTAGTTGATATGCTACGCTGTTGGGGTCATACTAGTCCTAACTTCTACCCTTCTAGAGATAATAAAACATATAAAATATATTAAAACATATGATAAAACATTGAAAATATTAAAATAAACACTTTTTCTGTAGTTGAATACATATACATATATCATTGATTATATTACAAATTATATATGAACATTACATACAATAAATGATATTTTAGTTACAGAAAGATGAAACAAGCAGATTTATGGGTCTTTCAAAAAGGATGCCAAATCAAAATCGATATTAAGACCCAATGGGGACAGGGTTTTTAAGACATATATCCAGTATCTTTCTCTTTTGGACAACATGCCCAACGTGTCTCCCCCGCGCCAATTTGGTTTTAGATGTTTAATACCCATACATATAAGGCCATCAGGAATTTGATTATGTACTAACTTAAAGTGATTAGAGACGCTGTGCGTCTCGAGGCCTCACTTGATGTTGTATATGTGCTCGGCGAATCGCCTCTTGAGAGGTCTCCCTATGCGCCCTATATATTGCAGCCCACATGGGCATTGCAGTAAATAAACACAATAATCCGTCTTACAGTTAATAAACGTTTCTATATCGTAGACCACTCCTGTTTTATTTGATTTAAATGTTTTGCCCTTAACACTATTTTTGCATCCAATACATTTGGAGCATGTGTAGTATCCTTTAAGGTTACTTAGCCATGTGACGTGGCGGTCTCGAAGACCATCAAAGGGACAACTTGGTGATAGCCGGGACTTTAAGTTTTTTGCCCTTCTGTAAACTATCTTGGGTTTCTCTGGGACGAGCTCTTTAAGAACGGGGTCCCTCTGTAGTATGCCCCAATGTTTAGTAAGAACCTTTGTTATGGTGGGAGCCAGGCCACTGTACTGGGTTACAAAAAATGGAAATGGGTCACTTTTCTTTATGACAGTTGTTGTCGGATCCTTACATAGAATATTTTTTCTATCTAGTTTATTAACTTCAGAGATGGCAGAGTCTACATCACACATTTTGTATTCCCTCTCCAGGAACCTATCCCTAAGGTCATTTACCTGCTGATGGTACACTTTTTCATTTGAGCAGTTCCGCTTAACCCTTAATGCTTGTCCCTTAGGGATGTTCCGGAGCCAGTTTGGGTGGTGATGACTTGATGCCAATAAATACGTATTGGCATCTACATCCTTATTGTATGTTTTTGTCTGAATAATTTCATTTTCTATATACAGAGAGAGGTCAAGGAAGTTGATGATGGTTTTGCTTTGATTGAATGTGAATCGCAAGTTTAATTCGTTAATATTTAGATATTGCTTGAATGCCTCAAGTTCATCCATAGGCCCCCTCCAGACACACAGCACATCATCGATGTATCTCTTCCATAGCACCAGGTTTGCACCAAATGGGTTGGAGGTCCATATATTATCCTCCTCACATATGGACATGAATAAGTTCGCGTAACTTGGGGCAAACCTGGTGCCCATCGCAGTGCCGCATGTCTGGAGGTAAAAGTCACATTCATGACTAAAGTAATTATGGGTTAAGATGAACCTGATTCAATCCAAGATGAATGCCCTTAGTTTTTCATCCACAGAGTTGTCTTTATCCAGAACCCTCCTAATTGCCTCCAGTCCCATCTTGTGGTCTATTATTGTATATAGTGAGACTACGTCGCACGTAAACCAACAATACTCTTCGGACCACTTCAAATCCTGTATGGTCGTGAGTACGTGCGACGTGTCTCTCAAATAGGATGGGACCTGTTTCACATATTTCTGCAATAGAAAATCTAAAAACTGCGATAGATTTGAGGTGAGGGACCTTATTCCGGATATTATTGGTCTTCCTGGGGGCCGATTAAGGTTCTTATGGATCTTCGGGATGGAATAAAATACTGGAATCCTTGGTTGTTCTATGGTAAGGAATTCCAGTTCTTGCTTAGTAATTATTTCATCTCGAAATCCCTGTCCCAAATGTACCAACAACTCCTCTTTAAAAAGATCCGTTGGGTTGCCCTCCAGTTTTCGGTATGTGGTTGGATCGCTCAAGATTCTTGATGACTCCTCTTTGTAATAAGAGGAGTTCATCACAACCACCCCTCCCCCTTTGTCGGCCGCCTTGATTACAATGTTTTTATTGTCCTCAAGAGATTTTATGGCTGCTTTTTCATCTATGCTTAGATTTTGTTTGGGGCATTTGAAATTAGAACTTGCTGTTTCTAAATATGAGATAACCATCTCTGCAAAGGTGTTAATATAGTTACCTTTGATGGCTTTGGGGTAAAAAGTAGATGGTCTCTTGAATTATGTAAGGGGAGATTTGTCATTACTATTGGCTGAATTTGGTTTAATGACTGCTCTACTTACGGTGTCCTTAATAAAATACTTTTTCAAGGTGATTTTTCTCACGAACTTGTGGATATCTACAAATGTGTTGAACATATTAGGACCATTTACCGGAGCAAAATTCAAACCCCTGGACAGGACATCTAATTCTACTTGTTGTAGTTGAACATCACTTATATTGAAGACATTACTTTTTACCAGTCCCTTCCTCTGTCTGACCTTTTTCTTTCTCTTTCTCTTTCTCTTTCTCTTTCTCTTTCTCTTCCTTGACCCTCCTCTCTTTCCTCTGACTCTTCCAGTCTTGACCTTTTCCTTTCTACCTTCATTTGGTCTTGTCTCCCTAGATGATTTCTGGGTGGAGGGTGGGGGTAGTGGGGTTAGGCCTCCCGGGTGGTTAGCAGGGGAGGATGGGTTAAACCCTTAATTACTTTAGCGTTTACTAACCGCTAAGGTGATAAAAGGGTTAGGAGTCATTAGATTGTATTTTTTATTGTATAGTTGCTGCCAATGGAGGACATGAACAGGGATGAGGACGATGATGCCCTTCATTCTGGCAGACTGGCAGGGGTGAGTGTAAGTTTTATTTACTTTATGCTGCTGGTTTATGTTTTATTTTAATAGGGCAAATGCTCTATTATCCATATCTGGATAATAGTAATTTTGCCCATTAATGAACTGTATGTGTTAGGGGGTGGGGGGTGTGGGGGGGGGGGTTGTTGGCGGTACAGATGGTGGGTGGGTTGTGTAGTTGTGGGTAGTAGGTATTGTAATGTTTATTAGGGGTAGAAGGATTGGGTGAAGTGGGTTCTTGTCCCAGGGTGGGTGGTTAGGCCTACCAGGTGGGTTGCGGAGGTGGGGGTTAACCCCTTCATTACCATAGTGGTTACTACAGCTACGGTAATGAAGGGGTTAACTCCTCTCACAACCTTCCAGTAGGCCTAACCACTCACTCTGGGCCATGTACCCCCTTCACTCACCCTCTCTGCTCACAATAAACCTGCTATTGTGCCTTAACCCATTCATTGCCTTAGTGGCTAGCCGCTAAGGTAATTAAGCTGCTTTAATGTAATTTTTAATACTAGTGTATGGGAGCAGGGGGTGACCTGAAACACTTTGATTTCTGCCTTAGGGACCACCTGCTTCGCGAGTTACAGGCCCTTGTTTGGGGTCAAAGACAAAAACAACAGCGCAAAATGCAAATAGTGAAGTATATCAACACAATTTATATATAAAAAGGGTTAAGTATTCTGCGTACATAAAAATGGTAGATTAATCACAATTACGTGTGCATTACATGAGATTACAACACAGCTGACACCGGACCTGACGACAGATGAGGATCCCTCTGGTAATATTCCTGGGTGGTCTCCAGATGCCGTCTTAACCCCTCAGAGTGATAGCAGCTTGCACAATGGATCCACCTCGGGTTATACGTCTCATCAGGAAAACAACTCCCCGCCGTCAGTGGTAATCCAATCACCATATGTGGTACAGGTGAAAATCCCTCAGGTGCAGCAACACACTGTGTGTGTAGTGGATGATAATAAGTCTCTAGTGCACGCATACAGTGTGATAATAGTCCATGGAGACTTAAAAAGCAGGATACGGATAGCTTATAACACTCGAGAACACACAGAGTGTTTAGTGACTAGTAGTGAGGGTCCCCTCTGAGCGCCCGCACTTCCGCGTTACGTCAATGAGGGGCGTGACTTGCAAGTCAGACACCCGAGCGCTGTCTCGGGATATTGGAAACAAATACTGGGAACAGATATATCAACTCTGAATAACTAATAACACAGCATATGTCTATCCTATGCGTTTCGTAGCCGAAAATGCTACTTCTTCAGGGATGGATTCAACATCATTACCCAGAGGCATTAAATTCACACCCAACCTCCCGCATTGGCTGGCCAATCAAGCACCAACAGCCAATTGGATAGGCAGCGGCTGCACTCCTGTCAGCTGGGACGTGATGGTGAATCAAACATATACACACATTGCATACAGTTGACCATGTACTTAATCGTCTGCAATATAAAGGGAAAAGAAAGAGAGAAATAAAATTTAAAAAACATAGCACCATAACGCTGCCACTTATTCAATGAGGCAATACTATTCGCGAGAACTTGATAACCTAAAATATAACCTAGAGAGTTTAGTATAAAGCCCAGACATCTATGTCTTCATTTAACCCTTTGGGTGCCATAGTGTCCAGTTTATGAATCCAAAAAGATTCTTGGGCAGAAAGAGTTTTAACTCTATCACTTCCCCTCCTATTACACGGAACATGCTGAATTCCCCTAAAAGTTAGAAAAGATGGATCTTTTTGGTGTTGTAATAAAAAGTGACGCGGCACACTGTGTTTGTCAAAACCACTCCTGATGTTTCTGATATGTTCTTAAATGCGTACTTTGAGATTATGTTTGGTCCTGCCAACATAGTAAAACCCACAGGCACATTCGAGAAGATATACAATGATATATACAATCCCTTACTGCTAACCTGTCTCAAAACGTCAATTTTTTTCCTTCAGTCTTACGTAGGGAGATTACCCTCCTATCTCGAAGGTTCTACTGCAGTTCTTATACTCTTTAGAGATTTTGAGTGGAAGAGTACCTATAGATGGTTTAATATAATCATATATACCTTTGCACGGTTAATTAAGGTATATGGTATAACAATATTGTTTTGTTCATTTCAGACAATGGTCATTATCCCAATTTTATTTAGTTGTAGCTGCGCACTCTGTTTTCTTTATCCTTGTATGGGATGTGGGGTGCCGGAATCACAACCATTTTTAAATCCTCCATGTCACGTGTTTGGAGGATTTAAATACTGGAGAAGATACCGGCACCCCAAACTGGGGCCTGTAACTTGGGAACCAGAGGGTCCCCGTGGCTGAAATCAATGCGATTCAGCTCAGGAGACCCCCTGCTACCGCAAACTATAAGTAAAAATTTAATTAAAGCAGATTTATTACCTTAGCGACTAGCCGCTACGGTAATGATTTTTTTTAAATATAGTTTATTTGGCTTTTGATACTAGTGTAAAGGATCAGGGGGTCTTCTGATGTGAACCGCATTGATTTCAGCTTTGGGACCCTCTACTTCCCAAGATACTGTCCCCGTTATGGGGTGCCGGTATCCCACTGCTGGATTTAAATCCCCCGGTCACTTTACGCGGGAGATTTTAAAGCACAGGGGAAACCGGCACCACATACTGGTGCCTGTATCTCGGGAAGTAGGGGTCCCCGAGGCTGAAATCAATGCAGTCCAGCTCAGGAGACCCCCTACTGACGTATACTATGATTGAAATTCATATTGCAACTGTACGATTGCCTGTAAGAGGCATGCATGCTCTTCAAGGCTGATTTTGTTCTATTAGTTGCCGCACTACAGGATTTATAGCGCGATATCACTGATAAAAAAACCAGGCCGGAAGATTGTGCATTTTTTTTAACGGACATTAAAAAAATGGCATTCATTCTTAGTGAATACCATTTTTGTCCACATGTTTTAGTGTGCAATAAATCAATGCAAAGTCGTTCGACAATGCACTGATTTTATCACAGTTTAATGTACTATATAGGCCCCAATAACTCACGATCGCTGACTTGCAATTCTGGCCGGTTTTGCAGACAACGCAAAATTTCCATTTTCTGCCCTCTTTCAAATTATGGGCAAATGCACACATAGTTTTAATGCACGGGATGCAGGGGAAGATACAATATGGGACACACAAAGAGAGGGCTACCGAACCCAGGACTTTATCTGTGTAACATAAATTGAGCCAAATTAGCGAAATCTTGCCTGGAGAAGCGTTTAGGAGTGCTTGTAGACAGCAGGCTTAGAACTAGTGCCCAATGTCATGCAGTACTTGCAATGTCATATGAGATATTATCTTACGTTAAATGGGGAATTGATGGAAGGGAGGAAAGCATAATTATGGCACTGCATAAAGCATTAGTAACACCACACGTTGAATATGGAGTACAGTTTTGGGAACTGCTCCGTAAAAAAAGACACTATTGGAATTAGAAAAATGCAGAGAAGAGCCATCAAATTAATAAAGGGAATTGAAAATCTGATTTATGAGGACAGGTTAGCTAATTTAGATGTGTTTACATTAGAAAAGTGATGTCCAAAAGGGGATATGATATCTATATACAAATATATTAAGGGTCAATAAAAGGAGCTAGCAAAATAACTATTCAACCAACGGGCCGTACAAATAACATGGGATCAACCCTTAAGGTTGGAGAAAAGGATATTTAATCAGCAATAAAGGACAGGGTTCTTTAAAGTAAGTGAAGTTGACATGTGGAATTCATTACCCATGGAGACAGTGATGGCAGATACAATAGATAGCTTAAAAAAAAGGTATGACATATTTTTAGAAAGAAAGGTATACAGGGATATATCAAATAAGTAAACATGGGAAGGATGTTGATCCAGGGAGTAGTCCGATTTCCAATTCTTGGAGTCAGGAAGGAATTTATTTGTCCTCTTATGAGATCATTGGATGATATTTTACTGGGGTTTTGTGTTTGCCTTCCTCTGGATCAATATACTATAAGTACGATATAGGATAAAGTATCTAAATTTGACATAGGTTGAACTTGATGGACGCATGTCTTTTTTCAACCTCATCTACTATGTAACTATGATTAGGACAATAATATAACAAATCACATATTTCTCCAATTCACAATGCCAGGTCAACCTTCAGCAGGAGAACTACAAGTCCCAGCAGCCTCAGGGACTGCTGACCACATGTTGCCAGGCAACCAATAGGGCTGAGAGATGCATGGCAGTTAGAATTCTGACAGTTGGGGTTCTGACAGTTAGGGGGACTGACAGTTGGAGCCAGAACAGAGAAAGGGAAGGTACAGTCTGGGTGTCAGTGGCATCCAGACTAGGCCATATTAACCCTTTAGGTCCAAAATGGGCCCCACTCACCTAATCAGATTGTGGCTGCTACAGGGAAACCCCTAGCTAGGTACATTTCCCCTGTGTATACAGTTAGTGTATAGTGCCATTTGAAGATGCAGCACAGCAATTTGCGGACTGTGGTCTGGGGCAGGACCACAACCGCACTATCATAGACTATCAAAAGTGAGACCATCACAGAGGTGGAGACTTCATTGACATCGACGTCGCTGGATCAGTTGATCCCTTTTGCTTTTCGGCCATACCAGGTGCTGGAGCACCTAGACAGGTACCTCACAATGTGCACCAAATATAATACTTTCAGTTACTGTGGGCAGCACTGTCTCATACATTGGGTGGGTTGGCTCTTGTGGACACCAGGGAGGTTGGGTGCCATGGGGCCCCTCAGTACTATGGGGAAATCCCATAAAGGGTGGACACTACGGTTGGAGGGCACAGTGGGGCTACGGTCGTGCGAGGCCTATATTGTATGTGGGTTAATGATATCTAATTGTACCTGTGTTCTGTAAACTGTTATTAAATACAAGTGTATTATCTCATTACATTGGGTCCTGTGAAAGGGTTATCCGGCACTGTCAGGATTTCTCCCAGGTGGAGGCGCTGTCACCAAATGGATCAGGTGCACCCAGGGCTCCCAGCAGCGGAGGTTTAGCCCTCCAGTGAGCCACAGATAAAGCACCACACACTCAGTAGTCGCTACATTTCCCATAGGGTGGGGGAAACAGCGCTACAATTGATTTCTATATTTTTCCATAATTACAATGGCTTCATGCATACCTACCTGTACTATAAGATGAAGATTTGGCGATAAAAACGTGCAAAAAGTATATTTTATCTTTTGAGATCTGCATTCAGATTCCAATAAATATTGTTTTGGTAAATCTCTTTGAGTAATAATACATATTCTTTTTATATCTAGATTCCATTACATTGCTAAACTCAACCAAATTAAATGCTTCTAGACACCTCCTGTTGTTCACGTATTACAGCAAAGCTGCAACCTCACTGTTTACTGTTGAAACTACTGTACGTATGTACATTGGAATTCCTTTTTTTAAATACAATATATAATTTTGTTACAAATATAAACATCTATATTTTTTCTGTATTTTTAGCTGAGTCTCAGTTTACTATATATTCACTTCCATCTCCTTCTGGCTTTTAAGTATAAAAGTGATAGATTAAGTATTTCTGCAGTTCAAAAATGGAAAAAGAAAGGATATACAGTACCTACTGCATCAAAGACATTAAAACAGCTGAATGAATGTGCAGTAATAGCCATTCTATATTATTTTAAGTACTCCAAAAACTAACTAGGGTTAACTTGAGCTTTTTATTACTGCTTTAAGTCTTCACATATAGTACACTAAAATATTTACAAATCAGTAAGGTGCCTGGAAACACATCTTATTTGCAACATTCCCTCCTGGGAGTTGAAAAACAATGACATTGAGTGCTGGACAGCAGGGATAGAATATAAGGTAAAATAGGATAGAAGAGTAATCAAGCACACCGGACCGGACAGAGAACTATCACTCTAAGTTTAGTTATTATCCCCTCTAATGCTGCTCAATGGCCAGTGACCATTTCACAGAATCCCTTCCTAATGCCTAACTCAGAATAAAAGAAAATGTAATACATTTAGCAGCACTAAGCTGTTGCAATGAACTGGACTTTGTAAGATTGAGAATATGATCTGTGAAGCAAACTGATATGGAAACTCTCATTGTTTGGTGTATTATATCAATTCATTATTATGTAGAAACTAACTGTAGATGACGAGATGCATACAGTATACATGTATATACTGTATTAGAAAAAAATGCAGACAAAGTCAATATACTGTATAGTGCACTCTATTTGTATATAATATGTGTAACAATTAAAAACTTGTAGGAAAACATGAAGGATACCCGCTCTACATAGAATGAATAATAATGTGGAGTGTGCCGGTGAACCAGGGAAGAGCAATGCTAAACAGAACAATAGAGAGGATCTTGAGGTAAAGAGTACCCCACCAAGGTGGGGAAAAAACAGGAAGGTCCCAATAGCATGCACTCAAGGATCTCTGGGAATGTATGTGTGGTAGAATAACCCATCTGTAAGAACGTGGCTTTACCTAAAACAGTAACCAAGGCTGAGCCGTAGATAATGAAGCGGAATAATTGTCCCAAAGCAATGATGTGAAAAATTGTTGTATTAAAAACACATTTATTAATAGTATATGAAATAAAAGAATTGGGACCAAATCTAAAAATAAAGCTCCAGAGCCATGGGTATCTAGCTCAAATCACAACAGCATAAATGGCTGGAAGGTGGAATGGGAATCGGACAGTTTAATAACTGACCCTAGATACAGTACATACACCTACACACAAAGGAAAGGGGGAATGGAGGGGTTAAAACAGCAATGGGAAAAAGCGAAAGGAGGAATGGACTGGAAGGTACCCTTGTCTCTACACCTCCATTGCCCTTGATCCGATTCCTAATACAAGGGACAGATAAAGTCTTCCCAAAGGGGTAAAATAGTCACAAAGCGGTACTCTTTTCCAAAAATGGTGTCAGGATCACCTCATAGGCACACACTGCAAAAATTGCTGAACAATTCTGTGAAATATGCATCAAGTATGTGAATAATTGCTACAAAGTGTGAGACAAAAACTAGCTGCTTGGGCAGCTTGACAGAACCAATAAAAGTAAAATATTACAAAACTCGTGACTGCAGCTGCCCCAACATTGTGGGATTAGCAAGGACCCACTGCAGCATGAAGATGGCAGACATTGGGGTCTCTGCATTAATGTCTGATAAAAAAAATCACCATTGTATTTAAATCGTCATTTTTCACAGAGTTGCTGTCACGGTATGCAGAATGCCCCGAATACCTGTGCTATCAACATTTGCTAAACTGTTGAGTAGCCAGCGGCGTCATGATCATCTGTGTGAAAATTAGGAAATGGCGTGGCGTGTAAACACAAGTTTTTTTATTTATATTATGCGAGAATCTCGCAAGACAAGCAATTTGTCGAGCGGCCTATTTAAATGGTTTATTTATTGTATTCTTTCTCTGTGTTGTTGGGAGTGAGTGCGAGACAGACAGAGCTAGTCATTTGGAGGATTTGTGATTGATAGAGTTTTTGAGAATTTTGTGTTTTCTTCTGTATTTGTTTTGTTTAACATTTTTTGTCTTGTGAGGTTCAATGTTTTTTGAAAGTGTGTCATTTAATTTATTTCTTTGTTATTTGTGAGTGGTTGAGGTATGGAAGGAAGGGGGGGAATAGGCATGGGAGTGCAAGGGTGAGTCAGGGAAGTGACTGGCGGGGTGACTGGTGGGGTGAGTGGTGTTGGTGGGGTGAGTGGTGTTGGTGTGGTGGTGTGGTGAGTGGTGGTGGTGTGGTGAGAGGTGTGGTGGGGTGAGTGGTGTTGGTGGTGGTGTGGTGAGTGGTGGTGTGAGTGGTGGTCGGGTGAGTGGTGATGGTGGGGTGAGTGGTGGTGGTGGGGTGAGTGGTGGTGTTGGTGGGTCATGTTGCATACTCTTCCGTTGGAAGAAGGGGAGGGCAGTCAGCAGCAGCAGCAGAGTTCAATTGCTGCATCTGGGCATAAGCAGCATATTGAAAAAAACTAAATAAACGATTCAATGATAAATAAAAAAGAGTCCTTGTAACAGGTATTTTGGAGCATTATGAACGGCTGTATGGTCACTATTTAGTAAAATAATGAATTATCAATGTGTGACCCAATTATTCTTGACACGTATTATAAAACATTGCTGCATTCAGGTAGAACTGAATTTTACATATAAATAATTGTTTACATATACCGAACATTTCACGATTTGTATTCCTATGCATACCCAGGTCGTGCTGCATGATTTCTTCAAACTTTCCTGCGTTAAGATGCGTGTTTACTAGTGTTTTTATCAGGTGTAGAAAATTGCATTTTAGCGTTGTCTGCAATACCGTCGAGAAACTTAAGTGGGTGATCATGAGTTGTTGTCTTAAAATCTAAAAATCTAAGTGCAATTCAACCTGTCTTTTATTGCCGTACAATTCTGCAAGTTTGTGTGTGTGTGTGTGTGTAATTTGAAATTTAACGTTACGAGTTTTTACTGTATACTGTACATGGGAAAGAAGTCATTTCTGAGGCTCCTTTGCCATACACAAATCCTCTAACTGTAGAAGATTAAAATATGAGCACACACAACAAAAATAATTGAATGTTGTATTTGTACAGGATAATAAAGGGAAAAGGAGTAATACAGAAATGTAACGTCTCCTCTTCTTCTGAATATACAATTTTATTCCGTGCATGCGTGTACGGTTTGTCTAATTTGAACCCGGTTGACACGCATATGCATGTCATCACATCTATGCGCATGCATGTATGTCAAATTGGAACCTGGTTGAAACACATATGTGTGTCATCACATTTATGCAAATGCGTGTATGTCAAATTGGAACCTGGTTAATATGCATATGCTTGTCATCACATTTATGCGCATGAGTGTATGTCAAATTGAAACCTGGTTGAAACTCATATGCGTATCATCACATTTATGCGCATGCATGTATGTAATTTCCTCAAGGAGTCTCTAGATACTGTAGTGTATCTTCTAGACCCAATCATTTTTGACTGAACCACCTGTGATCAAGCAGGGATATGCTTAAAACCTGCACTGTTGGGGTTCCTTGAGAACTGGATTTGGTAACCACTGTGCTAGACAGTAGTACAGTACTGTTGTTAGTGTATCTAGAGAGTAAAAAACACTTTTATTTTAATATATATTTTTTATTTATTATTATTTATTTTATTTTCAAGATTTATATATTATTTTGTACATATTGTACAGTACTGTATTCTGTACAGTTTATCAATGACACATTTTTATATATTGAAAAGCCCAAAGAACTTTAGGTATACAGTAGTAATACTGTAAGTGTATAGACAGTAAAAACATGAACACCCAAAAAAGTATATTTAAAGAATAAAAAGTTTTATTTGTACAGGAGAAAAAAGGAAAAAAGAATAATACAAAAATACAATGTCGCCTCTTCTTCAAAATGTACAATCTTGTCTTTTTCTTCTTCGTAATGGTGGCTGCTTCTTGGACATCTGGGTCTGGAAAGACAGAGACAATATTCTATATTATCAATCGCGCCATACATTATGGTTAACGTATGCCTGCATCTTCTATGAGTTTACAGTATGATCCACTGTACGCCAAGAATCACTGATTTATTGTAATTGGCTACTCATAGAGGACTTATTCAACCAGTGTGTATTATTGCTGCTACAGTATACTGAGTGTCAGACTTTCAAGTTAGTATTGCCACAAAAATGTTATTGTACACCATGTGACAGAGTCATTTTAGGTCAAGCATGTGACGTATAGGTCCTTTGGAGGACTGCACGCCGGGGAATCCATTCACCTGGAATATTACTAGTCAGGAAAAAGGGCATTAGCCCCTCGTCTGTTACCTTTCTATTTGCTGGACTGTCTTATGTTATACCACAGTGGTGATTTAATGTTTATTGGAGACCAAGTATTGGGGTAGCTGTGTTGGCACCACCAGGTCCCTATTTTTCACCCTGGGATGTTCATTCCTGTCATCATATTATTGTTCCTGGATTCTGGATTCTTTCAATGAGATTTATGTTGTGGCGAGCTTACTGTGATGATGCATCAATATACACTGGCGACACACTTTATTCGAGCTCGGCTAGTCCCACGAATTCGGGTATATTCGGGTGTATTGAGGTTTGTGACTGTTTTCTGCCCGAGTGCATTGTGTTATTTTCCAGGCAGGGATTGAAGCATTTTATTCCCGCTGGCTGCAATACTGCACAGTATATATATATATACTGCATTACAATTCATGAATTTATGCCATCTGGTAGACACACGAAGCATTGCAGCCTATTAAATCCTAATCATTATCATTTAACAGATCAGCCGCCCGTCAGCCAGGCATGAACCATGGCTGGGAAGGCAAACGCAACGGGGCTTGTCAGAGGTGAGGAGCGGCGCATTCCAGGTATCTGCCAGGTACATACTGGGTATTTGCTCGAATAAAGTGTGTCGCAGCAGTACCACATTATCAAGTATGTGACGTAATCCAAATGTAGTCTCATGGTGTACAACAACCAATCAGATTGGAGAATTAGTTCCCACGATATGATTGGCTGAAATACCATGTGACGCTGGCCATGTTGGAATTAGTGATGTCATCTTAAAGGGAAATGAAGCTCAGCCATTCTGATTGGCTGGCTTCATTCCCTTTAAATGACGTCACTAAAAAAAAAAAGGTACATGGGTTTAACAAGCCATATTTAAGGCTGTGATGCCTCATTTGAGCCCAAGAATCCGACGAAACAACATCGTGTTGTAGATGTTCCATTGGACTTTTGGATTGACAGATGAAGAAAGAAGTTTAAGAAAATAAAGAAATAATTACAGAAGAAGATAGAAGAAGCGGATTAAAGAGAAAAGAAAGAAGAATTGGGATACCTGATCCAGATCTTCATGGCGGATGGCATCGGATGGAGTTTCAAGCCTTCGCTGTACGTGAGCTTCCTGATTCCACGGGAGTGGGGGGACCAAAGTTCTAAAGGTACAGTAAGTAAAATATTGAATGTATGTACAGTAAATATATTTTTTTACAGGTTTTTCAATTTAATTTTTTCGGTAATTTTTTCATTGCACATTGACTGATAATATGTTAATCTATACCACTTTAGGGTACAGATCAATACATTATTAGGTCAATACATTTTTTAATTGCTTGCTTTGTATTGAGTGTGATTTTTCTATGTGTGTTTTTTATGTGGATGTAATTGTTTGTCATTTTGCGGCATTCATTTTAATTTTTTGGGCGATTTATTTTCTTTTTTCATTAAAGATGTCTTGTGTTGGGTAATGCTTTTAATGGTTGTGGTGCTGAGTTGTTTTATTAATTAATTGCTTTTTGGCTAATGGTTGAATTAATTCATTGTTGTTTAGCCGAGTTGTTTTATTAATTAATTGCTTTGTTGGTTAATGGTTGAATGAATTCCTTGTTGTGTTGGTTAGTGCTTGTATTAATTGCATTTGTTGGCTAGTGTTTTAATTTATTGCATTGGGGTGTTTAGGTGTTTTGGAATGTTTTATTATTGTGTCTTTTGCGCATTAATGTATTTTGATTAGGTGCCCATTGACTGTTATAGTGGCTTATCAGGCCAAAATTATATGGGTATATTATATGGGTATATTATATGGGTTCCACTGTGACTCGGTGGGTACAGGGTGGGTATAGTGGGTCTGGGGTGGGTGGTTAGACCTCCTGGGTGGGTAGCGGGGCAGGGTGGGTTAACCCCTTAATTGCTATAGCGGTTATTAACCGCTAAGGTGATTAATGGGCCATTAGAATGTATTTTGTTATGTATGCTTCCGGTAAAGGAGGACATGGCCTTGCAGTAAGCGGACAAGGATGCCCTTCATATTGCCAGGGGTAAGTAGAAAGGTTTTATTTAAAGACGCGACCACGACTATTCTAAAGCTTGCCTTAAACTAGCCCGGTTACATTCTGGATATGTGCTGGGTATATGCTGGGCTAGTTTAAGGCAAGTTTAAGGCATTTCTGCATTGACTAATGACCCATACTGCACCGACACACTTTATTCGAGCAAATACCCGGTATGTACCTGGCAGATACCTGGAATGCGCCGCTCCTCACCTCTGACAAGCCCCGTTGCATTTGCTTTCCCAGCCTGGGTTCATGCCTGGCTGATGGGCGGCTGATCTGTTAAATGATAATGATTAGGATTTAATAGGCTGCAATGCTTCGCGTGTCTACCAGATGGCATAAATTCATGAATTGTAATGCAGTATATATATATGTACTGTGCAGTATTGCAGCAAACGGGAATAAAATGCTTCAATCCCTGCCGGAAAATAACTCAATGCACTCGGGCAGAAAACAGTCACAAACCTCAATACACCCGGGTATACCCGTATTCGTGGGACTAGCCGAGCTCGAATAAAGTGTGTCGCCAGTGTAGGATTAACACAGCAGGGGTCCCAGGCAGTCCCATTCAGTTTGATTGGGACTGCCAGGGACCCCCGCTGTTAATCTGATGGGCCATTAATCAATGCAGAAATTCTGGGGCTAGTTTAAGGCAAGTTTAAGGCATGTATCCAGAATGTACCTGGGTGTACCTGGGTCTTTTTGGCGATTGCCACTGGTTTGTGTTAGAATAGTCGCAGTCTCTGCTGTACTTTATTTATGCTGGCTAATGCAGTGATTAATAATGGGCAAATAATCTATTATCCATATCAGAATAATAGTTATTTGCCCAATACTCTACTGTATGTGTTTGTTTGGGGGGGGGGGGGTGTATTTATTGAAATGTAGGCCATGTTTTTTTTATTTATATTTTTAAAGTATATTTTTATTAGGGTGTTTACAGATACATTTCAAAGTATTACATTGTATCATATTGTATTTACATGCACATAGGTTATCGTATAATGTTACATAGTTCAATACATACTTGCGATACCCATTTTTTTTTACGAACTTATAACTGGTCTTGATCTAATATCTCGACCATTTAACTCAAAACCTTGTATCATAGCTTGCCTATCATTCTTTCTTTTAGTATCATATTTGTTTTGACTAGGATCTTCGTTTTCATTCTGTTCTGTCATGTTGTTATGTTATGTTGTGATGAAGGACGTTCTCCTTATTTTTTATTTCCTTTATCCAGTTTTCTGTCCGGTTTATTTTACCATTTTTCTTGGGTGTCATCTGAATTTATTCTGTTCTTGCTGGGGAAGAGTTTTTAATCATCTCCAATTTTCGATCAAATTTGTCAAACTGATTATCTCCTACTTGTGCGGTAGATATTCTGTCTATCGAATCAGTTTGACCAAGAGGGATTTTATAAGTTCTCTGTTAGGCACTTGTGAATCCAACCACTTGATCATAATGGCTTTTCTGGCTACTAAAAGAATCATCTCTGTTGGGAGAATTGCCCCCCTGTTTTGGTTGATCTTAATTGTCCAGGGTCCAGTATTGGCAAATATCATTGGGAGGGGGTGTTTTACCCAGCTAATTTTCGTGACTTCTTTAATATATTTTAGGACCTGTGTCCAGAACTCATTAATGTTTACGCATGTTCAGAGACAGTGTTCGACGTTAGCTTTAGGGAGGTTGCATTTGGTGCATTTAGTTGTATCTGCTTCCACATTTGTAATTTGTCTGATGGAAGGTATATATGCCCTATGCATTATCTTGAATTGCATTTCTCTCCAGTTTTCTGATGTAATTATTTTGCAGGTCCTGACATATCCAATTGTTAGATCTGCCATTGTCTGAATTTCTTGGAAGTCTTGTTGCCATGCTTCTAGATTTTTTTTGTTATTTTTCTCCATGATTTGGTCTTTAATTAATTTATATATGTCAGCTAGCGAGTATCTAGAATCTGTGTCCTGACTGAAGTACGTGTCTATTGTATTGTTTTATAATATGTGTTTTTTGTAATCTTGGAGTTTTCTCCCATAGTTTAGTAGTTGATGTATTGGAATATCTGTTTTTATGGTATATTATATGTTAAGATTAGCTCCTTATATGACAAACTCTTTCTTCTCCTTATTTATAATGTCTCCTAGGTTTCTTATCCCTTGTTTTCCCCAGCTAATAAAGTGGCTATATTCTTTTCCCGGGGGGGAAATCTGATTTCCCTGTATAGGTAGGAACCAGGGAATTGTGTAAGATAATTTAAACTTGTTCCTAATTATTCGCCACATAAACACTGTATCCCTAATTAATACGTTGGATTTTATCTCTTGGGGCATTTTATTCCAATTTGTGTGTACTAGTTCTGCCTGTGAGAAGTCACCCGCAAAATGTTTTTCTAATTCTGGGAGGAGTAATAATCTTTCTCTTGGGTCCAATCCCCCACATGCCTTAGCAGGCTAGGTTATAGTCTCGTATATTTGGTATGTTAATTCCTCCCCTTTCCTTGGCCATCTGTTGTTTTAACAGTGCAATTCTCATTTTTTTTCCTTGCCAAAGGAATTTTCTCATCCCCTTATTCAGTTCATTAATATCACTATATTTGATTAGCCGTGGGAGTGTTTGGAGGGGATATAGTAGCTTTGCGAATGATATCATTTTTATGACACATGCTCTACCAAAGAATAACAGTGGAAATGTCATTCAGGATCTCATCTCTTATGTTTTATATTTTTACATAAAGGATTGGTACCGCAGGTCTTCAGGGACTCACAGGGACCACCAGAGGACCGCCGGACACCCATGGGGACATCCTGAGGACCCCCGGATACCAACAGGTACCACCTGAGGACCCACGGGGACACCTGCAGAGAAGAAATTGGGGCCCCACAACTGTGGGGGCCCCAAGGACCCGCAGGTACCACCAACCCGAGGGCTCTCCAGACATCCATGGGAACCACCCGAGGGCCCCCAAACACCCATGGGGACCACCCGTGGACCCCATTGAGGTCCACAGGGACCCGAATGGACCACCTGAAGGCCCACGGAGCCTAGCGGGGACCACCCAGAGACCCCCAGACACCCATGGATAGCCCCCGGGGTGCACTGTGGGACCTGCGGGCACCCATCAGGACCACTGGGAACCCTGTCGGACTGGGGTATTAATTGTGTGTATAAGAAAAAAAATCATAGTTTTACAGTATGTGGGGGCACGAAGGGTGGGTTGTGTATTGGTATTTATTAGATAATGTAATGGTTTATTGGGGGCCTAGAAGGTAGGTAATGGAGCTTTTGTGAGTATTTTGTTTTATTGTGGGTAGCGGAGGTGGGTGAAGGGGGTATTAGCCTCAAGCATGGGTGTTTTGGCCTTGCGGGGGGTTGAGGGGGTTAGCCAGATGGGTTAACCCCTTCATTACCTTAGAGGTATTATCCACTAAGGTAATGAGGGGGTAAGTCCACTGCTAGCCCCTGCAAGGCCTAAACACCCACCCAGGACCAAATACCACCTTCACCCAACCCCACTACCCACAATAAGCCTGGCACAGTTGATTAATCCCTTCATTGCCTTAGCGTTAGTCGCTAAGGTACTTAAGTTGCCTGTAAATGCATTTTCATGCATCGGATTCATGCCGGGGGTCTCCGGTGCTGGTATTAATGGATATCAGCTCCGGAGTCTCCCGGTATTAATCCGATGCAGGAAACATGCATTTTTTTTCTTAATGCCGCCTCGCCGCTCATCGCAGCTTCTCCTCACCTTCTTGCCAACTTTTTGTGGTGGAACGATTTGGAGAAGAAATCACAATTCTAAAGTGGTGATCAGCTGCGATAATCTGATCGGTGCTTATAGAATTGAGCGTGTTTGAAAACTCGCATTCAGTGCCGAAAAGTGGCTTATAGCCGCACATCTGCCGATTGTTTTTCCGGAAAAAAAACGTCGATTTATGCTCATATCGCCAGCTTCTCGAGGCTTACTGAATCGCAGCAGACTTTTTTGGTGAGAAGCTGGCGATTAGTGGGTTATCGCTACTTACTGCATGAGGCCCATAATATCACAGCATCTGAGACCAGCATCAGGCAGATGAGACGCCAATTAGGATGTAAATATGGACGTGTAAAGTAAGTGTCTTACTGTAACAAAGTACAGTACTGTACTGCATATTGCATATAGCACTAAATAAAGTACAGCATACAGTAGTAACAACCCCCACGAATACTTTGTAGCACAGTATAGTAATAAAGTTCAGTATTGCAATAGTACTGTACTATATGCAGGGTGCTGTGCCATACAGTAGTTACAGTAGGACAGTACAGGTAAAGTGTTATAGTGCAAAGTGTTACAGTAGGTAAAAGTGTGGTTTTACAGTACCTGTAAAATTCTTCCTTCTCATTACAGAGCGTATCCAATGATAAGGGTTGCCAACAAGGTGAAGAGAGTGGAGCAAGCACAGGCATGGATCGAAAGTGGCGAGACTTTTCAGGATGTCATCTTTTCTGACAAGACAACTGTAGCCCTTCATGGATTTTCCACATACAGTAGAGGCAACGCTTATTCTAACATTTGCTTTAAACTAGCCGGGTTACATTCCGGGTATGTGCTGGGTATGTTCTGGGCTAGTTTGAGGCACATTTAAGGCATTTCTGCATTGACTAACGACCCATAGGATTAACACAGCAGGGATCCTTGGCAGTCCAATTCAGTTTGAATGGGATTGCCAGGGACCCCCGCTGTTAATCTGATAGGCCATTAATCAATGCAGAAATGCTGGGGCTAGTTTAAGGAAAGTTTAAGGCATGTATTCAGAATGTACCTGGGTGTACCTGGGTCTTTTGGGGAATTGCCACTGGTTTTTGTTAGAATAATCGCTGCCTCTACTGTATGCATTCCACAAAAAGGGACGCCTATCTCTGAAGCCGCGGCCCAAGCACCCACTGAAGATGCATGTGTGGGGTGCGATCTCTAGACGTGGACCAGGATGCATAATCATCTTTGAGGGTAAATAATGCACAAAGTCACATACTACAGTATAGCCTTATGCACTGTAAAACTGTAGTGTATTTTGTACCCTGATTTTAAAGTTTTCTTTTACTGTTCCAGGAATCATGGATAAAGTATTTTTCCAAGAAGGAATCAGACTGTTGAATACATTAAGTGAACTTAAAGTGATTTGTTACCGGCGCTAACCACACCCAATCTGTGATAAAATAGTGCACAAAATTAAAATTCAAAATAAAATGTGTCAAGGTGATCACTGATCAAATTCTCAACCTTCCAGGAATGTGTACAGATTCCTTTCAATAGTAGCTTGTCCGGGATGGGAAGGGAGCGAAGATAGCAGGGATACACCTTGAAAAATATAAAATAAATGCATAAAATAGTATAATAAGTTCTTTTCAATCTGGATAAAACATCTATGTCTTGACTCTATAGCAATGCCTACTTACAGCAGGTCAAAAGGTAAAAAGCATTGATCTACACAGCAGGTAGAAAGGTGTCAGGATCTTCAGGAACAACAGCCCAGGTTTACAGCATAAGAAATCAGCACCTCAGCTCAGACGTCAGTAGATGTGAGTGGATCAGAGACATGCAAAAGAAAGGCAGACCATAGTGTCGATCGTGCATAAAATTTATATAAACAAACAACAAATTTTAGGAATTGTACTCACATTGTGTACATAATCATAGTTCACATAAGGCTTTACTTGAGGCAAATGGAGTGCTGGTTCAGTGTGGAGCAGCTCACCGGGGATCTTCTCCTTAGACTCACAACAGACCGGGTGGGAGATGTCATCTGACATCACATCCGCTGTTGGGGTGACGGCATCCGGTCTTGGAGGCAAACGGTGGGGGAACTCAGCAACTCTGAAGCCTTCAGTAGAAAGAGCAGCTGCAGCAATGAAAGTGGCTCTACGCGTTTCGTCGTACTAGACAACTTCCTCAGGAGCAATGAATAATGTTGGGTAATTCAGGATCCTGAATTTTATTTACTTAGATATTTTATTTACTTAGATGTTGTTTTAAATGCCTATTTGTATTAACACTGCGCCGTTTTTGAACACTGAGTTATGTACCTATTTATTGGAGAACCAGTGTATCTTTTAAATTTTCAATTATATAATTGTTATATTAAATTGGTTAATTGCTTATTTGTTCAATTGTTTAGTATATATAAACCCACAACTCATTTGAGAATTATTCATTTCTCCTGAGGAAGTTGTCTAGTACGACGAAACGCGTAGAGCCACTTTCATTGCTGCAGCTGCTCTTTCTACTGAAGGCTTCAGAGTTGCTGAGTTCCCCCACCGTTTGCCTCCAAGACCGGATGCCGTCACCCCAACAGCGGATGTGACGTCAGATGCCATCTCCCACCCGGTCTGTTGTGAGTCTAAGGAGAAGATCCCCGGTGAGCTGCTCCACACTGAACCAGCACTCCATTTGCCTCAAGTAAAGCCTTATGTGAACTATGATTATGTACACAATGTGAGTACAATTCCTAAAATTTGTTGTTTGTTTATATAAATTTTATGCACGATCGACACTATGGTCTGCCTTTCTTTTGCATGTCTCTGATCCACTCACATCTACTGACGTCTGAGCTGAGGTGCTGATTTCTTATGCTGTAAACCTGGGCTGTTGTTCCTGAAGATCCTGACACCTTTCTACCTGCTGTGTAGATCAATGCTTTTTACCTTTTGACCTGCTGTAAGTAGGCATTGCTATAGAGCCAAGACATTCATGTTTTATCCAGATTGAAAAGAACTTATTACACTATTGTATGCATTTATTTTTTATTTTTCATGGTGTATCCCTGCTATCTTCGCTCACTTCCCATCCCGGACAAGCTACTGTTGAATACATTAGGCATGATCTCCCATCTGGTCCCCATTTCTTCAAGGACAATGACCCTAAACATACCGCCTCTGTTGAGTATATTCTTAAGAGCAGTATCAACTGGGTTGTGACGCCACCGGAGTAAGTTCTCCAGTGTATTGTTCAGTAACTGTTTCTCATTGTTTTAAACTGTTTATATCCCTGCAACAAAGTTGGCTTTATTTTCTTCTCCCAGATCACCAGATTTGAATCCCATTGAACTGTTGTGGCATGAGCTGAAAGATTATTTAGGAAAGGTTGTTAAACCGCCCAAAAAGGAGTAATTAACCGAAGGAAAAATAAGTTTCTTGAGCGACATACTCACAGTAGACAAATATATAAATCAAATTGCAAGTGTGTTGCCTATTCTTTACAGCATAAAGGGAGTGCCACCGGAATGTAGTAAGGTACTTTACTGTAGTGAGGTCTGCACTTACTGTTCTATATGTATATATTATACATTTGAATTAGACATGTATTAGATATGTGTGTACTGTCTATAATAAAAGCTGAGATTTTACCATAAACCGTATAATTTATTAAGCCCTTGTCTAGAAGAAAAGAAATAAAAAAAGAAATGGTTCTGCCTTTTCTCCCTTCTTTTTTTCAGACTTGACATTCTCACTGGTTGTGAAGTCATTTTGGCCAAATCCCTATGAAGAACTTATCACACATGCACATGCATGTTAAACAATCAGAGAACAATAATGAGGGCCAGGGGAGGTGTCAATAAGCTGTTGAATGCATTTTGCTTTGTGAGGGGGGGTGGGAGGTGCAACTCATTTTGCCAGACCTGGTGTGCAGGATTAGAATGTATACTGTAGTTCAAAGAAATCATTTGAACAGTTTTACAATCAACGTGCTCACAACAGTACATAAATACCATGGGTGTGTGTCTGATATATTTCCAATAACCGTATGCAAAGCAGACCAAGCCGAGCAGAAGGTGAAGGTTTTCAATAGCACAGGTACACTGTAGCCTCACCCCCCAAAAAAAATAAAATTAGAGTATGCCACCTCATATAGAAATATAAAGTAAGTTATTGTAAGAATGTATAAATTGATCAAATATTAAAAACATTAATCACACAATGTTTTCTTCAAATGAATCTTTTATTAAGCCCTTGTCTAAAAGAAAAGGGGAAAAAAAGAAATGGTTCTGCCTTTTCGTCCCCTTCTTTTTTCAGACTTGACATTCACACTGGTAGTGAAGTCATTTTGGCCAAATTACCAGGAAGGACTTATCACACGTGCACATGCGTGTTAAACCGGGCAGAGAACTATAATGAATCAGCCCGGAGGAGGTGTCTAGAAACTGTTGAATGCACTTTAAATTGTGAGGAGGGGAGGTGCAACTCACTTTGCCAGACCTGGTGTGCAGGATTAGACTATAAACTGTAGTTCAAAGAAATCATTTGAACAGTTTTACAATCAATCCAATAACAAACAAACAAAGAAGCACTCACACCAACAAATGGTTATCTAGAATAGATATAAAAAATAATATATAAGATGCTGCATGAAAAAACAAAACTGTTCCTAGTTTCAAAAGATTTAAGCAAAGTCCAAATAAATCAGCGTATCTGAAAGAAATGGGGGAGAAAAAAAAGAAAAAAAGAAAATATATTTATATGGTGATGTATGTTAGCACCAATTCGAACTTAGAAGAAGTGGTGAGATATGCACTTAACTTGCAATGCCACGCACCAGGCACTTAGAGGTTTCTTTAATCTCCGTTCCCACTACTGCTTGAAAAGACAGATTCTGAGCCCTTTGAAAGTTCAGACCTTTATCCAAACACGTAATACTCCAAACAACAGAATACAGATGGTTCCCGACCACATCAGGTAGCTCCCCTTCCCCTCCAGTGACTGAGATGCTTGACCGCCGTTCCTGCCGGTATCTCCGCGTCCCCGCGTCACTTCCGGTTTTGGGTTGCTGCACTGTAGGTCTTCCCGTCACAACCCTACACGTTTCGAAGGTGGTTCCTTCTTCCTCAGGGGTTGTGTATAATAAATCCTTGTGTTGCATCTGTATATATCCCTCTCTAATTAAAACTTAATTGACTTTTAATAGATTTATAAAAACATAGTACATAACTATAAAACGGATGTACTAATACGCAATGTACACATATAATCAGAACAAGCATTAAAGGTCCATACCTAAAAAATTAAAAATTAAAGGTTAAATATACACATTTTCCAATACACATGGATCCAGGATACTCTGGTAGTATTTTTAATTGATCTCTCACATGAAAGCCCAACTAAATATCTGGGCATGGTATTTTTCGTGTGTGAGATCAATCAATACAAAGATGGGGGAGAACCAACAATATTCCTAAATGGATAGTGTCTACCCTTAAAATAATTGTAGTTGTTCACCATACATATGTTGGTTCTAAATATTATTAAAAATTAAAATGAATCATAATCTAAAATATTAATATAGTTCCGCATAACAAATGAATTCTAGAAATTTTAATATATATTATAAGCATTTTAAATTCATTGGTGCTATTTTTTATGCAGAGATCACAAAATGGGTCTTAGGGGAAGGAGAGACAAATCCAAAGTTTTGTTGTATATAAAGACTATACAGTAGATACTGTACATACAGTAGTTCTTATGTCAAAGATCATGCCAAGTCTATATTGATATTAAGTCCTATACCAGTAGGTATTAGGGTTTTTAGTTTGTGTATCCACAAGTTCTCCCTTTGTGAGATTTTTTGCACTAAATCTCCTCCCCAAATACTGTGCCTAACTCGATTTTATCGATTCCCATAAAGTAAAGACGGTCCAATTTGCATGAATGGTGTTTCTTGAAATGGCTAGAAACACTGTGTGTATCTAGACCCTTAAGGATATTTCTACAATACTCTCTTATGCGTTCTTTTAAACATCTTTTTGTGCGGTCAACATATTGTTGACCGCATGGACATATTAAATATCTAACTCTTTTACTGTCGCATGTTATAAACTTATTAACTTTGAAATTTTCCCCTGTATAATTTGATCTGAATACCTTGCCATTCAACCCATATTTACAATATTTACATTTGCCGCATTTGAAAAGCCTACTGGTTATTTATTTTCTAACCAGCTGCCCTTTTGTTTCTCTAATATTGTATACTGGGTGCTTTTTTCTTATTAGGTTTTCGGCTCTTGTGTATATGATTTTTGGTTTTTCCATTAGATATTATTATAAAAGTTGGTCTTCTTTGAGAACATAATGATATTTCTGTAATATCTTTTCAATTTTTTATGTTCAGCATTGAACTGTGTTATAAAAGATACCACATTTTTATCATGAGTTTTGTTCTTTTGTTTATATTCTAATAACTCTTTTCTATTCTTATTTAGTTTATAGTCATACAGTAATTCCTATCTTCAAACTTCTTTGAAAGTATTACAGATAGTTCCATATAGGTTTGTGTAATTGCCCCTTATGCGCTTGAATTCCCCCTTGGGGATATTATTAAACCATCTATGATGGTGATTGCTGGTTGAAAGAATATAACTACAGTGGCGGCCGCTTTTATCCTAATGCGGTCGGATCCGCGGCGCTCAGATAATCGCGTACAGATTCGTTTTTTTTTTTTTGGTCCGGAGTGAATTGCGTTATTTTAGAGCTCGTGATATTAGCATTTTATTATCGCTGTCTGCAATATTGCAATACCGTCTAAAAACTCAGGGCAGCATTCGCGAGCTGTTGTTTTGGAAGTCTAATACTTTAGCAGTTCAACCTACGTCAGTCACAGTCTGCGTGTGCGCACAGTAATTGTAAATTTGCATATTTACTGTATACATGCATTTGTAGTGCTGTACTGTATGTCTCATTTGAAAATTGTTGAAACGCATAGGCGTGTGCAGTACTGTAACAGTGTCACATTTCGGCATATACAGCTCTCTCCTCTCGCTCGCCCCCGCACACACACAGGATAATTTACTGCACTGCAGGTTTTTTTCAACTTCTTATCTTCTCTACAGTGCAGTACATCTCTCCCACACCATTCCTTTGAATGTGTGTCTTTCTGGTTTCAATCACATTCCGCCTTGACAGCAGATGATTACTGCGCATGCGCCTGTAACTTCACCCACTACTGCTTGCTTGAGTGAGTGACCAAAAAAAAAAAAAAAAATTCTCCTCATCTTGATATTACGATATTCAATCTGTGCTGACAGCGACCCTGTGCGTTTGAATGCACATGATTTATTTGTGTGCTTTTTATGTACTGTATTTGGGGGTGTAGGGATCAAATTATTATGCTGACCTGCCTTTTGAAATTATGTCATTTCTTTGAACTGCAGTACAACTAATCCTTCCTGCAGCTATAGCCTGTGCCCCGCTCCCCCACGCACACACAAGGCTCGCTGAAGGATTTGAAACTCTTATCAACAGACACCTCTACAGAGTCATTTATTTTCTGAAGCTTTTCATTGTGTTTTTAATCCATCCCTAGCCGAGCGTCACCTCACCGCGCCTGCGTGTAATCCTCTTTGAGATGGGAGCTAGCTGATTACTGCGCATGACTCACCCAACCCTTTGAGGCTTTGTTTACAGTAACGCTTTGGAAAATCCCTTCTCGAATTTGATATGTAAATCTGATTTGCACAGCACTGTGAGAATTGAGAGTTAAAAAAACCATTAACTGATTCATGTTGTTTTGTCATTCATTCTTTGTCTTTGGTGTACTGTACTGTAGGTGTGGGGGGGGGGGTTTGTTGTCAATGATTATGATTATCAAGAATGTAAATAAATATTTATTTTATTTTATCAGGAACAAAAAAACTAATATAAAAATAATAATTAATAATACATAATGCAGTCTTTATTAAGTTCTTCTGTCAGATGGAAATTGAGGGCCGGTGGATAATCATGAATAATGCACATTGATAATAATATTAATTAATAATATATAATATATAATAATATGTATATACTGTATAGTAATATAATTTTTTCCGTCTTTATCTTCTTCCTCATTCTGTGTACAGTACAGTAGTTCATTAAGAGAGGAGAGGTTTTGTGTACATCATGACTGCATTTTAGATACTGTACACTTAACTGTACAAACAGTTCACAGACTTTACACGATACCCCCCTCTCTCCCAGGCCATCCTTTTTTCTGAAAAGACAAGAAAACAAAAAATTATTGCAGTTATGTGCATACTGTATTATGGCATTGTGTGCTGTATAGTACTGTCAAACTACTCTATACTTGAACTACTGTATACTGTGACTACTGTTAAATACTTTGTAACCAGATGGCTGGTGCTGCTCTCTCTGGAAAGGAAAAAATTGAGCAGTTACTGTAGGTGCATACTGTATTATGGCACTGTGTACTGTATAGCTACTCCATAATGGACTACAGTATGCAGTTAGTACTGTCAAACTAGTCTATACTGGAACTACAGTATACTCTGACTACTAGGAAAGAAAAAATCTGTGCCATACTTACCTGTATCATACTGTACTTACAATACTACAGTACAGTACTATAAAATACTACCTTCCTGATGCTTGCCCATTACGCGCGATCACAATGGGCAACACAGTCGCAATATGGTCAATATATTTATTGCATCGTTCCACGGTGAGTACATCGTTCCAAAAACTCAGTATGCCTTGCGCCAACTCATCCTTTTTGGAGGGTTTCACGACTTTTCGGATATGATCCTTCAGCTGATGCCAGTCCATTTCGATCAGATTGAAGTCTGGCGATCTGTCATTGGAGGGGGAAAAAAAGGACAATTAGTTTAAGAGATACAGTACACAGTAAAAAAAATGAGACACGGTTACTGCACTTACTCCGCTGGCATCTTCACCCAGTTGATACCGCGCTCAAGGATATGTGCTGTTGACGCGGTGTGCTTTGGATCGGTGTCCTGGTAGAAACGGTGACCATCCGGGAACTCATGTGTGATGTATTCCACAATCTCAGGCACAATTGTTTCTTGGAAGAAAGCTTTATTCATGATTCCTATAACAAGAAAAGAAAAGTGCTCAAAAACCTGCACACTAGTACAGTACAGTGCAAAAAGCAAAATTATATTTTATATATTTTACCTTCAAAGATGACAATGCATCCTGGTCCACGCCTAGAGCTGGCACCCCACACATGCATCTTCACTGGGTATTTTGGACGCGGCTTCATAGATATGTGCCCTTTTTTGTGGAATGCAAAGGTGGCAAATCGCTCCAGCGAAACAGTAGACTCGTCAGTGAAGATGCAATCCTGGAAAGTTTCTCCACTGTCGATCCATGCCTGGGCCTGGACCACTTTCTTGATTTTGTTAATGTCCCTTATCATGGGGTACGCTCTGTAATGACAAGGAATAAATAATTTTAGAGGTACAGTACAGTTTCTTAAACAACACTTTTACCTCCTGTACTGTCCAGTACTAACCTCACACGTCCATATTTCCATCCAATTCTGCATCTCATCTTCTTTATGCTGGTCTAAGATACAGTGAGATTGTGATTTTCCTGCAGAGTGTATTTGAGCCTTAATGCACTCTTCTCATCATTCTCCTCACTTATTTTGTCGACCAGAAGAGTTGTCTCCCTACAATGTACAGAAAAACAACAATCCGGTAAGGTACAGTGCAGTAGGCCACAAGCACAGCACATCATTTGCAGTAAAAATAGTATACAATGAGATAGATCTACACAATATATTGTTCTATTAATATGCAGCAATATAAACAATATATATACTGTTGTTATAAAAATATACAGAAATAACAATAAAATTATATAGATCTACACAATATATTGTTCTATTAATATGCAGCAATATAAACAATATATATACTGTTGTTATAAAAATATACAGAAATAACTATAAAATTAGATAGACCTACACAATATATTGTTCTATTAATATGCAGCAATATAAACAATATATATACTGTTGTTATAAAAATATACAGAAATAACTATAAAATTAGATAGATCTACATAATATATTGTTCTATTAATATGCAGCAATATTAACAATAATAGATATACTGTATTATATAGTTATATAAATATATTTACGCGTTAGTTACCGTTGGTGTCCTCGTGCGTTGTCTGGTTTTTCCGTGTGCATGATAGCACATGGTGGTTGCTGGAACAACGAGGCCAGAAGCAGCTAACCAGCGTTGGATATCTGCAATATGGTGTCCGCTTGTGTACATCTCCTTAATTCTCATGCTGAGATGCTTTGAAATCTTTTTAACAGGCATTGCTGCGAGTAGAAAGAAATACAAACACAAGAATGTATATTCGATGTTTAGTCGATGTGTATTCATTGTGCAGTGAATCCACAAAATGGATTGTGTATTTATACGTAAATGACTCACATTTGCGTACGCCCACTTTCAACACCTGTACCTCGTCGCCATGCAGAAAAAGGTTACACACTTTGCATACTGTAGCCCACCACTCGATGATCTTTATCTGAACTTGCCCTTGTCCAGATACTGCATTGTGCCATCTGCTTCCATGGATCAATCCCGATTCTATGGACGCAGGAACCCACTCGCCTCTGCCATGCCTGTCATGCAGAAAAAGCGAAAGGCAGGAGCCGTTTCCAAGCCAAGGCCAAAGCGACAGACTAAGGCTAATAAAGAAAACCTTCTGCTGACCCCAAAGGCTAAGGGTTTTAATAGACGTAAGCCTTATTATGTCAAGAAGAAATACGGTGATGTACATTCAACGCAAAACAAATGGCAGCCAACCCATCAAACCCACAGGCCACTTCCTCGTTTATGCTTCGACGATTCTGCCGCCATTCTCCCGGAAATCTTCAGCCCATCTTTCCACTACTCGTCTTCGACGCTGCCGCCGCCCTCCCGGAAACCCACAGGCCATCTTTGCCACTGCTCTTCGACGACGCTACTGCTGGTGCCCCTGAAATCCACGGGTCACTTTCTCCATTGCGCTTAGACGACTCTGCCGCTTCTCGCCCGGAAATCCAGAGGTCACTTTCTCCATCCCTCTTCGACGACGCTGCCGCTTCTCCTCTCCTAGAAATCCACAGGTCACCTCCTCCACCCTTCTTCGGCGACGCTGCCGCTTCTCTTCATGGAACCCCCATCTCATCCTCTGTAGCACCCATCCACCCAGATGTCCACAGCACGCCATGCACAAGAACCAGCTCGTTAGACCGGATGCAGAATGGCATAAGTTTGGATATCCCTAGGGACTCTATTGTGCTGGCAAAGATAGATCTGCTTCTGGAGACCATGCTAAATATGGATCAACGGATGCAGAAGATGGATCAACAGATGGAGAAGATGGATCGACGGATGGAGAAGATAGAGACTGACATAGCGGGGATACATAATTTGCTCGGTGTTCATGTCCCTGTATCCCCGACGCCGGAGCAGGAGCGTGGCATGGATGTGATGAATGGGACCTTCGACCACCTTCCATCAGCAAGCGCACGAGAAGATTTTGTGTACATGTATGCCGTTGAGGAGGAGGATAACATGACAACCCCGTCAAGACCACGCCAGGAGACAACACGGCGACCAAGACAGGAGGAAAGCTTCCTCCCAGACAACCTACCCTCGCCCGCCGCCACAAGTACACCCGCTCACAAATGAACACCCGCTTCCAGAACCCAACCTTCATTCGCTTGCATCGATACGGTGCCCGACATCATCCTGCGCGATCTGCCACTAGCACTCAGGGAGAAGTATGGGGTGATGAGTGCTGGTGTACCCCACAAGTATGCCTTGTTAATTTTTAAGCACCACGTGTCCTACTTGGTTTATTGCGAGTGGGTGTTCAAAGGGAACTACGAAGGAAATCGCGAAAAAAGGCACTTCCTGACAATTTAAGAAAGACTATTCTGGAGAAATTGCAGCGCTTTTTTTCAATTACAGATCCTTTAATGAAAGGCGTTCGAGACTGCATTAATGGCATTTGGCGCCATACAAGGCATCGGCCCTGGAAGGACAATCTGGTGGGATACGCATTTCCGTGAGTGTTAACTGTTGTTTATTTTTTGTAAATGTTTTGTTCCAGTCCCATAGGCCCGTAAACAGGCCCGGGTTTCAAGGTTATCCTGAAAACCTGGGCTGTTTGCAGCCCTCGAGGACTGTAGTGGTGCAGGCCTGACTGACTGTTTTGCACAAAAAATCCTACTGTAAATGTTTTGACTTGCTGTTCTTTAATAAAGGAGATGTTGCGTTTTGTATATTTTATGAATAAAGAATTTTTTTAATACAGGTAACACCATATTGTTGTGATGTAATGTACATGTTTTGACTTGCTGTACTTAAATAAAGGAGAAATTGTGTTTTGTATATTTTATGAATAAAGAATTTTTTTTAATACAGGTAATACCATACTGTTGTGATGTAATGTACATGTTTTGACTTACTGTACACACAGGACCTGCACAATTCCAGTACCCAAGGGCCGCAAACAGGCCCGGTTTTCAAGGTTATCCTGAAAACTGGGCCTGTTTGCGGCCCTCAAAGACTGGAGTTGTGCACGCCTGACTGACTGTTCTGCACACCATCCTATTGTATATGTTTTGACTTGCTGTTCTTTAATAAAGGAGATGTTGCGTTTTTTATATTTTACTGACTGACTGTACAGTAAATGTTTTGACTTTCTGTACATAAATGTTTTCACTAGCAGTATACCATACACCTGTTGATGTTTTGAATTGCTGTGCACTTAAAATGTTTTTAAATTGTACAGTATTTGTAAATAAATGTTTTTGTTCTTACTCCACCAATAAAAGAAAATGTTGATTTGTTTTAAATTGTTCCATTGTCTCCTATTATACTGTAACAAAATACAGTGTTTCTAGAATGTACAGTACTGTCCAGGCATACTGTACTGTATACTGTAGGCATGCTCAGTACTGTACATCACAAGAGTATTAAAACAATACATGCTGTACGTGGATAGAATACACATATGTACTGGAATACATGTAGAATAAATGCATAGTTTTTATTTTTTCGGGTTTATTATACAGTATATATAAAAAAGTATTGTATACGGTCTGAAAACCTCAGCATAC
Organism: Ascaphus truei; assembly: GCF_040206685.1. Classification (NCBI taxonomy): domain Eukaryota; kingdom Metazoa; phylum Chordata; class Amphibia; order Anura; family Ascaphidae; genus Ascaphus; species Ascaphus truei. The sequence continues at coordinate 396,083,600 of NC_134484.1, read as the reverse complement.
TGTTTCAGATATTCTATCCTAATCAATAACAACAGCCACTAAACTGTAGACTCCGGTACGTGGTTTTTAAAATCCGATTCTGCAATGTGCAGGCATTGTTACACAAAGCGATATTATCCATCGAAATCCCTCCATTTGCCGTTTTCCACATGAGATGACAAAGTTTTCTTTTCTGAGGAAAAAATAAATAAAAGTTTTACTGTAATGGTCAGTCCCCTAAAGAAGTTTCCAGTCAGTCCCACCAATAATTTTCTCGGGGGCGTCTCCTGTTCACATGCGCATGCGCCTACCATCGATGTGATGACACGCATATGCGTTTCAAGAATGTTCCAATGCGCATGCACCTAGCTTTTCACCAATTGTGCAGACTGTAGAAGCCGCTCAGCCAATGATATTGCTTACAGGAGAATCGCTTGACTTTTGAATCGCACTGATATTGATATTTTCAAAACAAAAAAAACCAGAATAAAATACAGCAAAATTACTCACCATAGAATTTCAGCTGGCGCCGGACCACTGCCAGCCCCGTATTCTTGATCATACGCGTCATTGACAGGTGACAGCGGGACTACTACACCTGTAGTCAGCTGATGAGGCTGGAAATCGCTTAGGTACATGCAAGCTTGCTCAAAACTATACGTGAAATCCGGCTCAGGCTGCAGGTATCTGTGCGTGGACAGACAGCAAGGGTTGTCACTGGCGGTTGGACCGTTATTGGAAGCCGGTGCTGGTGCATTGCTTGCCAGCAACTGACGTTTCTTACTTGGTTTTAACACGACCTTTCACCTTTTGCTGTCTGCATGATCATAGATACAGGAAAAACCCGGTGATACACACCAATACCCTCCAAGAAAATCGGGATCAATACGGAAAAAACATGGATCGCATGAGGAGCTGGGGATAATTTGTAAAAGTCATAGTTTTCGATAAAATACTGATAAATTTGAACACCACCTTATCATCTGTTGCATTAATCGTGGCCCATATTAAATAAGCGTACGTTCTGTCGGGTTTTTGGAACACCACTGTGGTATTAAATGAAACACCTGCAAGTCGACACATTACTGAAGCGCATGCGCATTACAATTCATGAATATCTGCCATCTGGCGGACACGCGAAGAATGCGACCAATTAAATCCGAACCATTCTCAATAAACACATCAACCACGCATCAACCGCGCGTTTCAACCGCGGCTGTGAATGCAACATGAATGCGGCATGAACGCGGTGAAGTGCATAGCATTCGAAAAAAAATCCCAGAAAAATGCGTTGATGTTGGAGAATAAAAGGGGCAGTAGCAGTATTACAATCTACTTTTTTATTATAAGTTTTGGTTTTAATTATGATACAAAAGAAGAGATGGGGGAACACAATGTGAGGGGGATGTAATAACTTTCACTGACGGTCAATGTGGTGTTTAAGACTCTATTGATCACTCATAGAAAAAGAAACATCCTTGGATATGGAGTATGCGTACAAATGTGTGATCACAGGGTTTAGATGGAAAAATAAATAAACTTACACGGCCTTGTGTAAGTTGTATCCCATCAAGGTTTCTTTTACTTCTTTTCGTGTCTTGCTTCTGAATGGTGGTGCTTCTTTCTTTCTGGTCCTTTTTTCTCCTTTGGGTCGGTGGATTCTTGACTGTAGTTCGCCTCTCGTGCGGATGTAAGTGTGAACAATAAAAGAAGGCAATTAGGCACATACATACACAGGTCTGCTGCGGTATGGGGGTGGAGCAATATGATATTGCATGTATCCAATACTGATAAATAATATCCCACTTACACAGCCTAATGTGAGTGATCACCTATATCTGTATCTTGTCAACACCAATATGATTAACAGATCTTTGGGTAGATAACATATAGCCAATGATCAGGGTTCAAACGTTCAAACCTGGTGGGGGAGGGATAAAGGGATATACCAAAATACTCACACGGGCCAGTGTGAGCACACACTCAAAAAGGTATCTTTGATACTCCAGTAGCAATGATGGTAGGTAAACACCTAAGGGCTACACACAATCTCAGATGGACTCAGGGACACTGAACACTATGGGAGGTGAAATCTTTATTTAAACTAGCATAGAATAAGCAATAAACACTTTAAAACAATAAGGGGGTAGGAAATATAAAAACAAAGAAGCCACTGCTGCTTCTTAAATAAAGAGAATAAAACAGCAAAAGGAAATTGTTGGTGGTTAGTGGGCACAAAGTCTCTTTTCTCCACGTCCGGATGAAGAGAGTTTCCACAGCACCTCCGGTTCCTCACTGAGTGCTGCATGGTTCCAAAGTCGATGAGCTACGCGTTTCGCCCTGAACAGGGCTTCCTCAGGCTCGTGAAAGGTGGAGTGGCTGGTTTTTAGTCCCTTTAAATAGGCACCGGTTCTATCCTCCATGATTGGTAATTGGCTTCTGGCTCCCTGCTCGACGGAGAGCCGCCATCTTGATTGATGCGTGTGCTTCCTGTGGTGGGCGCTCGGTATGACATCAGTGGTTTGCGCCCTCGTGGTTGAAAGGGTTCCTGCATGAATCACTGCGCATGCGCTTTGCTGATCAGTCCGTAGTCCCATAGTGTTCAATGTGATCTTTCCCCTAATCTTTCTTCTGTTGAGCATCCTCATATGTCCTGGTCGCTCTCGTTTTTAGTTAAGTCCCCCATGGGATTCTAAAATACATAGACAGGGGTTTGTGTATATCCATCTTTGGGGTATTAAAAAGTACAGATAATGTTCATCATGATGATTGCAGAATATGCAATGCATCATACAAAATACATAAGACTCAATGGGTGATCCTTATAATGTATGACTTACTGATTTCAAAGTTTCTATTGCATGTCATACCGAGCGCCCACCACAGGAAGCACATGTACAAATTCATGGGTGAAGGGTGGGTATCGGGCCACTGTGGCTTAACCCCTTAATCACTTTTGCGATTATTATCTGATAAGGTGTTTAAGGGGTTAATTGATATCTGAATATAATTGCAATGTATTGGCTTTGTATTTGCTATGTATGTTGTGGGCAAGACAAGGATTTTGCTGGCGACGGACACTTCATATTGATGAGGTCAGTATTACTTTATTTATTTGAATATTGTAAGAAATCCAATTTAGCAATAATTATATTGTAATGAATGAATCTGTTATCAAAGGCAGAATGTTAAAGTATACAGTATAATAGTCTGGACTTTCCTTCATATCTATATATTATCTGATTGTATATTCAGTTATTGTTACATGTGCAGTATTCTAAGTGAAAGGTCAGATCTATTCTGACAGACAGAATTGACCCAAAAGGTCAATTCGTGGCCTCAAGTTGTTGAACAGCTGCAAGTCCTAACTGGGAAAAATGCTGCATAAGACTTTTCAATTCAGTAAGTTTGAAACTACTTATATGTTCAGAAGTAGTTCATATGACATCAGTAATGTGGGTAAATGCCATGTTAGGATATACCATCTTCAAGGTTAAAATGGCTGACTGGGTGGGTCTTTATGGATAAATACAGCAGTGAGCTTAGTGAGTTTAGGAAGGAAGGAAGGATGGAGAGAAGATAGGCCAGAGGAAGAAAGACCAGTCCAGATTGATAATACCATGAAGAGGAGAAAAGGACATGTTAATACCTGGATAGAATATTAACTGAAAGAAGGTTACTATGTGCAACTATTCTTAAGAATATCAATCTATTTGAAACATCACCATCGTCATTCTTACTATTTTTTGTATGTAAGTAATTATTTTCAAAATAAACGTTTTGTTTTTGTGTGCAAACGACAAGAATGCTGAATTCTGTTATACTGATGTGAATCTACAGAAAAAGCGAATTTAAGGACATTTAACATTGGCGAGCCAGCCTTCATTCAGTTTTTTCGTCACATTTGGATTAGAGGGGGTGTTGTCGATACATCCTGGATCCAAGATTTGAGAAAAAATTGAAACGAACCGAAGAAAAAAAGAAGTGTCAAGTTTTTGGTAGATTTGACTACAGTTGATTAACAGATCAGAGACAGAGAACCACGTTTCACGAATCTCCTAGAGGGAGACGGACTGTTCGGGGGTTGCCTTTGTCTGGTCAAGTTTCCCAAGGAAGAAGGTACATTTGCGGGACGTGCAGGGAGCATTGTCTGGAGCATTTGTATGCGCTGAATGGAATAGCGTGGAATTTCTTCAAAGAAACGTTGCGACGTTTGTGGGGGAACAATTCGAGTTTTTGCAGCACAAGTTTTCGGTGAAAGAAAATACTTAACAAAACGTAAGTAATGGAATTTATTAATTCATATGCAAATGACAGTAATATGATGTTAAATGTGTTACCTCATACATCTACTGACACTGAATTATGGAATTCTCTGTGGAATCAGGTGCAAATAGAAAATGAGAGAATAGATAAGAAAATACTAACTATGCATAAAGATAAGAAAAAATTAAGAAATGTCATGAAAATGATCAAAGTGTTTAATTTGATGGTTTTCAATGATGAGAATTCGCATAAAATTGAAGTTGTAAAAACTGATCAATGTTCAAATTGTAACATTTTACATAAACGCATACATGAGTTAGAAAAACAAATTGAAACATCCAATATCAAATTTGCATGCGCTGCTGGTAAAGACAAAAAGAAAAAAGATACTCAAGGGGCGTCTTTTATTCCTAGTTCTAGTGCAGACGTAGATATGACTGACATTAGCAGCACAGAACTGACAAGGAAAAAGTTCCATGACAAAGCAGCCACACTGAATTTAAAGATTCACGATCATTTAATGAAGGTATTAAAAGATATACCTGATTATGAGAATCACCTGGATGCATTTCATAATGCAGACATTTTTGAATCTTATACAGATCGATTTAATTTGACTGAGGAACAAAGAAATAAGATTTACAAACTGTGGTTACCAACTCACATGAGTCGAAGGTTAAAAATGCCTGTCAGCATGCCTCAAGAGGATGATAACGGTGATTTTATACAAGGGTCCTGCATTGACAGGCTTAGCCAATTAATTTACATTTCCACCGGACATGCCATTACCGTTGATATTTTGGAAGATCTTAAACCCAAAATTACAGAGGATACTTTTGAGTTTATGTTAAAATTCCAGACTGCATACAAATTACTGTTTTCTGATCAAGATTCTGAAGAGAAAATGATTAGAGCATTTGTAAAAAAATTTACATTTTTAGATCCAGTAACATTAGCAATTGCTTCTGAGAAAGAATCATTAGAAGTTGCTGCTCTTTTTATTGATAATATTAGACGTCAGCTTTTGCAGAATAATCCCAGACTTAAAATCTCAGAAGTTGTTAATGATAGAAATGCCTTTCATGCCACTCAAAAAAGTAACAGCTCTTGGAACAGTCAGAGTGACAGGAGTGACAACTGCAGAACAGACAAGCCTTTCCGGCTGCAAGGTTTTAAATGTTTTCATTGCGGAGAAATAGGGCATTATAGAAGAAACTGTGACAAATTCTTAGATCTACAAAAAAGTTTGCGGAAAGAGAATGTATTTGTTCAGCACACAGACACTAATGATCTCACACACAAACAGGTTTGTAACATAACTCACATAGACGAAAGACTTAATTCATCCTGACTAGACTATCTGAAACCACGTCCTCTTGAAGTATTAACTCCAGTAACTTTGGATAAAGAAGGAACCTTAGGGGGGTTTGATACAGAGTTTTTAATAGATACTGGGGCACAGTTAAGTGTAACAAAAGAAAAGTTACCAATGTTGTCAGGAACATCTCTTTGTAATATTGTGGATTTAGGCAATAAGGCAATTTGGAAAAATTCTAAAGGAAGAAAGCCTGTGTTAATTAATCCTTCTAAATATGGTAACGAGAGAAGTGTTTGTCCAATTAAAATGGTCACCAGTGAGTTTCAATTACCTGAAATCAGTGATAATTTTTGTGTCAAGCCAACACTTAAGAAAGATTTCCAAATAACACAAAAAACAGGACAGGATTTTCTCACTGAAGGAAATGCAATAGTTGATTCCTTGGCTAAGGAAGAGGTTTTAACAGAACAGAATGTAGTGCTTACAGAGACTAGTGCCACAGCGATAGTCAGACACAAAGATACGCAGCTCCTTTCCTTTACAGAGAAACAGGCAAAGGATACGTCCATTGCTATTTCCCGGGTTGATTTAAAGCCTTCTCGTGTCCATAAAGAAAAGGCCATAAATCATGAAAGTTTGGGGCACGTAGGACAAGAGACACTTTTGGAAAGTTTAAAAGGAAATCCTGGGCTCAAAAGGCAAAAACCACCTTTCCAATGTATTGCACCAGCAGATGGCCCATGGTCCACATTGCAAATTGATCACAATGGTTCCTTACCCTCAGGGAAGAATGGGTTAAAACATGCTTGGATTATGGGAGCTGTCTTTTCAAAATGGGCTGAGAGCATTCTGGTCAAGCAAAATGATGCAATTACTACAGCACGAGTTTTTTGGCATCATATTTTTTCTAGATGGGGTTTTCCTCGCATTCTTGAGTCAGAGAGGGGTTCTCATTTCACAGGTTTAGTGATGAAAGTTTACATGTGAAATTTTAGGGATTAAATAAAGATTTAAAGTATCATCCATAATCAGTTGGTAAAATAGGATTTAAAATTTAGGAATTAAAATAGGTCTTCTGTATTTCCAAAATTTTAAAAAGGGGGGAAGTGAAGTAGATGACAATTATGATCATTTTTTTTATGAAAAAAAGTATTTGGTAAACAAATTGAGAAGGATCTTATGATATAATTAACATTATGATAAAGGTTATGTTTGTGATTTATTTACGTAATATGTCGATTGTAAGTGTATGGTCCAGATGGACTAAGGTTAAATATATTTACCAATATAATGATACTGCTATATTTTTACAGGTCATATGTAATTGTGTGATGAATAAAGAATACGATTGGATGATCGGAGTCAAGAAGAATGAGGAAAATCAACAAGAGTCATCACCTATGGGACTGAATATTTTTTAATTTTTTAGGAAAAAGGACAAAATGACTATTTTTTATTATATTTATTACTACTGGGACTATTGAAAGAAATAATCAATACTGAAAAAGTACAACGGGGAATTACATCTCTAGGAGTACAACAAAGTTTGCTAGAAGAATTGTTATTGGTTCAAAATTATACAGATTTATGGGTGCGATGTACAGTATGTACAAGTATTATTATTTTTTCTTTAAATGTTCATATTAGGAAAAGAAAGAGTTTTATTTCCTATAACAGTACTAGAAATAGTGGTAATAATATTCAGTTATTATTTTATAGTCTCCAATATCCAGATTTTTATTTTTTACACAATTATAGCAAGACTTAACGGATAGATTTTTTACGCTTGTTTACATTTTTATTCTAAAATACTTTGTTTATTACGCCAGGTCAAGATTATTTATCATTCATGCTTACTTTGTATTGAAACCGTAAAAACATTTAATGTTTGAAGAATTAAATTGTATTGGAGGAAATCAGTAGGAATATATTTACACATTTTTGAGAGATGTAAATATGCTTCCATTACAATTTAATATAGCTCAAATAAATGAGTTTGAGTTCTCTTGAGAGAAATGGACTGAAGAACTTTAAAAAGATTAAGGTTTACTTCAGATGTTACAAAAACAATAAAAAGCAGAAATTGTTTTTCAACATGAAGAAGGTAAACTAAAAGAGATAGAACATGATGGGTAATTACAGGCTCAATGGGCAAAGTTTTAAAGAAATCTGTTATAATGTATCAGTATTGGGAAATATTTCATTTGTCTTCATCATTGTACGTTGTTATAACATGATATATTGTTTTTCAGCAATTGGTAATGTGTATTGTGAGGGCAGAGTAATTCAGAGGTATGCTGTATTCTGACATTCTGTTTGATAAGTTTTGAATGTGATATGTATGGTTGTTTGAAAGATTTATAGTGATTCTATTACAATCTAATTTAGGGGGGCTGTAAGAAATCCAATTTAGCAATAATTATATTGTAATGAATGAATCTGTTATCAAAGGCAGAATGTTAAAGTATACAGTATAATAGTCTGGACTTTCCTTCATATCTATATATTATCTGATTGTATATTCAGTTATTGTTACATGTGCAGTATTCTAAGTGAAAGGTCAGATCTATTCTGACAGACAGAATTGACCCAAAAGGTCAATTCGTGGCCTCAAGTTGTTGAACAGCTGCAAGTCCTAACTGGGAAAAATGCTGCATAAGACTTTTCAATTCAGTAAGTTTGAAACTACTTATATGTTCAGAAGTAGTTCATATGACATCAGTAATGTGGGTAAATGCCATGTTAGGATATACCATCTTCAAGGTTAAAATGGCTGACTGGGTGGGTCTTTATGGATAAATACAGCAGTGAGCTTAGTGAGTTTAGGAAGGAAGGAAGGATGGAGAGAAGATAGGCCAGAGGAAGAAAGACCAGTCCAGATTGATAATACCATGAAGAGGAGAAAAGGACATGTTAATACCTGGATAGAATATTAACTGAAAGAAGGTTACTATGTGCAACTATTCTTAAGAATATCAATCTATTTGAAACATCACCATCGTCATTCTTACTATTTTTTGTATGTAAGTAATTATTTTCAAAATAAACGTTTTGTTTTTGTGTGCAAACGACAAGAATGCTGAATTCTGTTATACTGATGTGAATCTACAGAAAAAGCGAATTTAAGGACATTTAACAAATATGCTAGTTAATGTTTTTAATAATGGGCAATTAATCTATTATCCATATCTGGATAATAGTTATTTTGCACATTATTGTACTGTAGGTGTTAGGGGGGAGGGTGTATGTATTGAATGTATAGGCCAGGTTTATTTTTTTTACATTCAGGGTTGGTTCCGTGGTTCTGCGTGGGACCTCTGGAGACATCCTGCGGGTATCCTCGGGAATCCCAAGGGTATCAGGCTAGTGGTTCCACGGGTGACACATGCGGGGATGAAGATGTGTGGTCCCACTTCTGTGGGGGCACCGCCGACCCGTAGTCTGCGGGGATGACGATGTGTGGTCCCACTTCTGTGGGGGCACCGCCGACCCGTAGGTGCGGGGATGATGATGTGTAGTCCCACTTCTGTGGGGGCACCGCGGACCCGTAGTGAGCACCCGTGAGTTCCCCAGACCCCCAAGGGAACCACCCGAGGCCCCGCAGACACCTGTGGATCTGACCCGGGGCTCCCAGATATCCGTGGGCCTACCGTGGGGACCCAATTGTGGCCCACGATGACCAAAGGAGACCACCTTGGAGCCATGGTGCTGGCGGGACCCACCAGCAGGCCTCCAGAACCTGTGTAAAAAGGACTGCTGGTAAACTGTAGGTCTGTCCAGGTGCCTCGCCAGCCCACCGGGGACTCGCGTGGGGCTGCGTTATGAACCCTGTATGTAAAAAAATAAATCTTGTATTTATTGGGGGGGCACAGGGGGTGGGTAATGTATTTAATAAATAGAATGATGTTTATTGTGGGGCACTGTATTGTTTTTATTGTTGGTACTGGGGGTGGGGGGGGTGTTTCCCCAACGGTATGTGGGTAGGCCTCCCTTGTGGGTACTGGGTGGTTAGGCCTCACGGGGGGGGGGTTAGTGTGGTAGGGTATGTAGGCATCCCGAGTGGTGGGTGAGGGTGGGTTAACCCCTTAATGACTGTAGCGGTTAAAAACCGCCATGGTGATTAAGGGGTTAGGGGACATTACTTTGTATGTTTTAATTTTTGTCTCTTTTTGCAGCAGCGGAGGGGCCATGTGCAGGTGGGTAGTGGGTAGTGGGTGTGGTTATTTACATGGGATCCCCCTCCCCACATTTACATACAGTACACTGCACTCACAGAAAAACAGGCCAGGCAGATTTAACTGACACAATATGGGGAGGGGGGCTTACACAGATTAGTCAAAGCAGGGAAGCTTAGCAGACACAATAGGGGGAGGGGTTTTTACATAGATTACAGTGAAGGCAGGGAAGCTTCACACACAATAGGGGGAGGGTTTTTTACATAGATTACAGTGAAGGCAGGGAATTTTAAAACACACAATAGGGGGAGAGGGTTTTACATATATTACAGTGAAGGCAGGGAGGTATAACACACACATTAAAAATATGTATTTAATGTATTTATTGTTTATTCTGCCTTAACCCTTCATTGCCTTAGCGGCTATACGCTATGGTAATGAAGCAGCATTTCTGTATTTTTAATAATATTGTGCAGGAGCAGGGGGTTCCCTGAGCATTAATTTCTGGCTCAGGGAACCCCCTGCTCACTGTACAATATTATTAAAATACAGAAATGCTGCTTCATTAACATCGCACATAGCCGCAAAGGTAAAGTACGATTCTTTATTGATGTGTGTGTTTTATTTATACTGTACATGTGCAGGGGGTCTCCGGAGCAGAACCGCTGTGGTTTTAGGTCCGGGGACCCCCTTCTCCCCGAGATACAGGCCCCTTTAGGGGGTGCCGGTATCCCTCTGCTTGGTTTACAGGTCGCGGTCACGTGATCGGAACCTTTAAACGCAGAGGGATACCGGCACCTCATAAAGGGGGCTGTATCTCGGGGAGCAGGGGTCCCCCACCTGAAACCAACGCGGTTCAGCTCCGGAGACCCCCTGCACATCTACACTATAAATAAAAATTTATTTCAAATGTATTTATTTATAGTCATTTATTTATTTATTTAGATTTATTTATTTATTTTTTGGGCGGCTGCTGTGTGTGATTTTTTTTTATTGCGGGTAGCGGGAGTGGGTGAAGGGGGTATTAGCCCCAACGGTGGTTGTTTAGGGCTTGCGGGGGGTAGCGGGAGGGCTTAACCCCTTCATCACCGTAGCGGTATTAACTGCTAAGGCCGTGAAGGGGTTAAGTGCACCCGCAACCCCTCCGCAAGTCCTAAACTCATACCAAGGGCCAAATACCCCCTTCACCCACCCCCGCTACCCACAATAAAGCGGGCACGGTGAGTTAACCCCTTCATTGCCTTAGCGGCTATACGCTGTGGTAATGAAGCAGCATTTCTGTATTTTTAATAATATTGTGCAGGAGCAGGGGGTCCCCTGAGCATTAATTTCTGGCTCAGGGAACCCCCTGCTCACTGTACAATATTATTAAAATACAGAAATGCTGCTTCGTTACCATAGCACATAGCCGCTAATGTAAGGAACGAGTGTTTATTTATATATGTTTTTTATTCATACTGTAGATGTGCAGAGAGTCTCTGGAGCAGAACCGCTGTGGTTTTACATCCGGGGACCCCCTGCTCCCCGAGATACAGGCCCCTTTAGGGGGTGCCGGTATCCCCCTGCTTGGTTTACAGGTCGCGGTCACGTGATTAGGACCTTTAAACGCAGAGGGATACCGGCACCTCATAAAGGGGGCTGTATCTAGGAGAGCAGGGGGTCCCCGGACCTGAAACCAACGCGGTTCAGCTCCGGAGACCCCCTGCACATGTACACTATGAATAAAAATGTACAGTACTGTATGTTAGTGGTTATATGGGACGGCTTTAAAGACAACAGCTCGCAAACGCCCCCATGCGTTTTTACACGGCATTGCAGTATTGCAGCCAGCGGGAATAAAATGCTTAAATCACAGCCGCGAAAATAACGCTATATACCCCGGGAGAAAACGACACAAAACCGCACATCACCGGGATCTTCTGAAATTCGCGGAGCTAGCCAAGTAAGAATAAAGTTGGTCGCCACTGTAAGTGCATATCTCACCACTTCATCTACTGCTGCGGCTGAGTTTATTCGAGCATTTGCCCGTTCTCAGCCGCAGCAGTAACCTGGCGCGCGCCGAAGCAGCGGAGGAGCGCCCTTCGATCGGGGCTTTCTCCCTCCCGCTGCCGGGTCCGCCGGGTCCCCCGGAACCCCTGCCGCCGTCCCCCACATCGCGGGACACCAGGGCTCCCTCGCGGAGCCCTGGACGCGCGTGCAGGGGGCGCAGGCACCCGATGACGCGTGACCGCGCATCGGTGATGCACGGCACGCTGAGGGAGTGCGGCTAGCACGCCGGGGCATCCCCCGGCTTGCGGTGCTAGCCGTGCTTCAATAAAACGTGTCGCCAGTGTAAGTTCGAATTGGTGCTAACATACTTCACCATATATATAATTTTCTTTTTTTTGTTTTTTTCTCCCCCTTTTCTTTCAGATGCGCTGATTTATTTGGACTTTGCTTAAAGTTTTACAATCATAGTTATCACATAGTAGATAAATTCCATGGGTGTGTGTCTGAGATATTTCCATAAACTGTATCCAAAGCAGACCAAGCCTAGCAGAAGGTGAAGGTTTTCAATTGTACTGGTATACTGTAACCCTCCCCCCCTCCCAAAAGCAAAAATAGAATATGCCACCTCATATAGAAATAAAAAGTGAGTGATTTTAAGAATGTATAAATTGATAAAATATAAAAATGAATATGAAAGCATTGCATCTCAATGCGCAAGCAACATTTAAAAAAAGCAATATTAGAGTTCCACAGAACTTCCTCCTTATCTTTTGCTGCTCGATGTCAACGTTTCTTTTCTGGGAAAACAATTAGTGCATGAGTACAAGCATTGATACACTACTATTGTGTCATTGGGAATTAAAGCAGCAATTCAAGCAATAGCCTACATGTGTGTTCTTTTTAAATAAATCAGTTCTGTACGATGAGAACAAAACGTCTGATAGGCTCTGACTCTTGAGCCCTGTCCTCTCCTTAGAAGTCCACGAATTGTATCTACTGTAGTAACTGCTCAGGCAATCATATTGCAGGACTATATTTTCTATAATGCTGAGCAAAGCGATTGATTGCAGGAGAACGGACCGATCTGCAGCTTACTGTAGCTAACCACTTGTTTGTGTACATATTGTATTGAAACACATACAGTACAGTATTGTTTTTTTTAAATGAATATTATTTTTAAATGACAGCTTGAACTGCAGCTTTAAACTTAATACTGTATAGTGTAATACAGTATACTGTAGCACTGTACATTTTATTTACCTTCATTATAAACTTTGCCAAATGGGTGGAGATGAGCCACAGTCACTCCTGTAGTCTGCATTATAGTTGACAGGTGACATCTGGCCTGCTACACCTGTAGTTGACAGCTGCTGAATCTGGTAATCATGTTGGTACACGTAAGCATGCTGGTACGTGTAATCTGGTTGGAAATCAGGCTGGAATTTTTGCGGGTAATCTGGGACCGTTATTGTAAGCCAATGCTGTTGCCGATGTCGGTTCCAGCACTGGCACATTTCTGGATTGTTTCTGGATGATTGATGAATCTTATAGGGATTAAACCCGACCTTTCTACTTTTGCAGTTGCCATGATCAAACATCCTGTAAAAATCTGGGATCACACACAAATACCCTCTTTTATCTCCCGGTGGAGAGGCAATGCGAAAAAAAGAATGATCGTTAGTTAAAGTTTGTCTTACCGAACACTTCCACCCACGAACGTCAGGTGAAAATATGTAAAAATCATAGTTCGAAATGAAATATTCTTATAATTCTGATAAGGTTGCCATCTTATCTATTGCAGCATTAATTGCAGAACACATTAAAAATTCATAACTACATTCAGGTTTTTTTCACGTGTAGGGTGTACACATGGTATGCCCAGTGCAGTCAGCAATTGTGCAGGGATACACTGGCGACACGTTTTATTGAAGCACGGCTAGCACCGCAAGCCGGGGGATGCCCCGGCGTGCTAGCCGCACTCCCTCAGCGTGCCGCGCATCACCGATGCGCGGTCACGCGTCATCGGGTGCCTGTGCCCCCTGCACGCGCGTCCAGGGCTCCCCGAGGGAGCCCTGGTGTCCCGCGATGTGGGGGATGGTGGCAGGGGGTTCCGGGGGACCCGGCGGATCCGGCAGCGGGAGGGAGAAAGCCCCGATCGGAGGGCGCTCCTCCGCTGCTTCGGCGCGCGCCTGGCACCCTCCGGCGCGCGCCAGGTTACTGCTGCGGCCGAGAACGGGCAAATGCTCGAATAAACTCGGCCGCAGCAGTAAGAATGTAGAAAAAGGCTCAAATCATTGTGTTTGTGAGGTTTTTTATTATGAAACGCCTACATTTGATAACGTCATCAGCGTCTTCAAGAACCACGTTCGATTCACAATGGACCACTGTGGTACTGTAGACTTGGTTTTCATCTGGTTTTTAAACACCTTCAAATTGACACAGTAGCACAGTACTGTACACATTGCAATTCATTCATTTCTTCCACCAGGCGGATACACAAGGAATTGCACCAAAATAAATCAGAATCCATGTAATTCAAGGAAATCAACCACGCTATATGCAGGTGACTGTTGTGATTTTCAGCACTCACAGCAGTGCTTACGGAAGAATAATGCGTGAATGACGCATGGAATACTGCAGAGCTCAAGAAAACGGCTCTGCGAAATTTTTGGATAACGGCTGCTGCATCTGTAATCACATGTTATCAATGATTGTTATTAACCAGGTTAAAAATAGATGAATGTAACAATAATATGTAAATATTATATGTCCAGATATGCATAGTTTGCTAAGTATGCCTAACAAATATTTGAAGCTTAATGTGCCCAACATACTCTTTGGCAAACACCATATCAAATCTATGTTACAAGCGTTCACACATTTTTTATAATGTAAAATATATTATAAGATATGTCCATGATCAAGGTTATTTTGTTGTATATGTAAAGGAAAGACAGCATCAACAGTCAAAAGGGAATTGTGGGAACACAATCGAGTGTCTGTGTCTGCCTGTGGCAATCAGGTCCGAAATTATAACTGCCGAAATAGGTTTGATGATATTAAACGAAAATTGAAGTCAAACTTGCAAAGCAGACATTTGAATGCTTCAGGCACAGGAGGAGGACCTCATGCCCCAAATCTAGACCTGACTCTATTGGAGGAGCAGCTGAGTGCTGGATTGACGCCCATCTTGGTTGAAGGCTTGACAGTGGCTCATGACCACCCGTTTGGCAAAGTTTATAATGAATGTAAATATAATGTACAGTACTGCAGTATACTGTATTGCACTATACAGTACAGTATTAAGTTTAAAGCTGCAGTTCAAGCTGTTGTGTTTAAAAAACAATTATTCTTTTTTTTTTAAATCCTGTGTGTTCATCAATACATTATGCACACAGACAAGTGATTAGTAACAGTAAGCTGCAGATCGGTCAGTTCTCCTGTAATCTATCGCTTTGCTCAGGGTTATTTAATTTAATTCAATTCTTGCACAATTATTGAAATTTACTCCTGCGATATAATTGACTGTGCAGTTACTACAGTAGATACAATTGTGGACAGCTAGGGAGAGGGCAGGGCTCAAGAGCCAGAGACAGAGCCTATCAGAAGTTTGTTCTCATCGTACAGACACACATGTAGGATATAATAGTATAATTTTTTTCCCCAGAAAAGAGACTTTAACATCAAGGGGAAAAAGTCAAAAGGAGGGATTTCGATGGACCTCTAATATCGCTTTTTTTAAGTTGCTTGCGCATTGTGAATCTGATTTAAAAATCCAAGTAGGCAAAAATTTAGTGACAGTGCAATTTTTAGTGATTAGGGTAGAATAATTGTGAGCTTTATAGAAAACCTTATACAGTATGCTGCTGTTTTCATATTCAATGCTTTTTTACATTGTACTGTAATCATCGCTACTGTTTGACGTTACATTTTGCAGTATAATTACAATAGACTTGCATGTTTAATTAACTCTACTTACACGCATGCGCCTAAATGTGATGACACACATATGCGTTTCAACAAGGTTCCAATGAGACATACACGCATGCGCATAAAAAAAAAACAGTATGAAAACAAGAGCAAGCCTTGCAAAAGTATTGATTAATAAATAATAAGCAATACATATAGAAATGTGATGTCACGCATACGTATGCGTTTCAACAAAATTCCTATTATACATACACGCATGAGCGGAATTTTTTTTTTACATTCAGAAGACGAAGCGACATTTTATTTTTGTATTACTTATTTTCCCTTTATTTCCTGTATCCAGTATGGTCCTCATATTTTTAATCTGTGGATGGCTAGGGAGCTTCAGAAAGGACTTCTTTCCCATGCACACTATACAGCATGAAATCGTAACGTTAATCTTCAAATTACAATTACACACACTTGCTGAACTGTACGGCAAATAAAGACAGGTTGAATTGCTATTAGATTTTTAACTCACGATTGCCCACATGAGTTTCTCGACGGTATTGCAGACAAAGCTAAAAACCTGATAAAAACACGTCTTTAAGGCGATACGGTTTGAAAAAATTGAGCGCCATGACATGGGTATTCCGATATATACACCACGTGGAGTGTTCAAACAATGGCCGCTGCAGCTGTATAACAGATAATTAGATGTTTACATACTTGATCTTAATAACAACAGTCTTCTTTAAAATCTACATAGATGGACCTGCATCCCAGGTCGCCTCACAGATGCAGCCCCTGCAACCCAGGTGTCACCACCATTTATTGAAGATGAGGCCACCAATGAATACTATTATTGTGTAGCACCTTATATGCCACAAGTACACATTCATATGACCATGTTCCATTTGCAGGTGTGACTGACATGGACAGAGTTGTTGTTTTTAAAAATAAACACCCATGTGATGTTGCAGTCACATAGAAATAGTCTTGTTGATGTCTCAAAACAACATAATTAATGATGAGGTCACACAAATATTCCATGTTCTGCTGCATGGCAGACTAAACAGTTTACGTTTCCATGGGCTCAAATTAGTGATGCACAATTGTCCATCAGTCAATATTTTTAATTTTATTTTACACATAATAATTGAACGTGTTTTTGCAAATGTGATCATCAGGCATTGTAACAACTAACTGTGACTGGTACTTTTTCAATGACAATCAAGTAATGTTGTCCTAATATGCTTTTAACAGATATCACATCTCCTTTAATCATATCCGGATTGTTGTATTCTCTGTGTTTATCATTCTTAATGGATCAGGATAGTCCACTATTAAACCATCACCAACCTGCTCGTGCCAATCGTGATCCTGCCCACCAAGAGCAGTTGGATTCAATCAAGAAATCAGAAGAGCGTTTGTTACAATGCCAATTATCACGTAATGAAAAATTGATGGGGGTTCATGAGCAAATGGTTGTTGAAAGTAGAAATATCAAAGACATTTTGATCAAGAATAGTGTTGAATTTACACTTCATAATAGCTTCACGCAATCAATAGCTTCAAGCTTAATTAAACAAACTGAGCTTCATATCTCTGCACTCGCTGCATTAATATGCTTTCCTGCTTTCTCATATGTAGGTTCCATAGATTGTGCAGTTTTAAGCCCGGAGACAATAGATTAATAGCACTGTCTCCATAAAAATGAATGGAATTTTCGCCACAAACAAGAATGGAATCGTTGCCGAAAACACAATTGGAATTCTCTCCACAAACAGGAATGGATGATTCGCTGCAAACATGAATGGAATTCTCTCCATAAAAAGGAATGGACTCGTCGCCACAAACAACAATGGAATTGTGTCCGCAACCTGTCAAAGAAGCATCTCCGCAACCAGCATCTCTTGAAGAGCCACTTACCAAAAAAAAAAAAAAGATTGACAGGACATAACAGAAAATTTAAAGGAAATACTTGTGCCCACATTCTTCAACATGGAAACATTATTTAAAAACAGCCACTATGAAGGCAACTGCTAAAGCCTTGGCACAGCCATCTGGCATAATGTCCCTGGACAGAACACCCATGCCAGACCCACCTTTGGACATATTGCCCTTGGCTACAACACCCATGCCAGACCCACCTTCGTCCATATTGCCCTTGGCTACAACACCCACCTTCATCCTGGCCACAACACAGGAATCATCAACTTTGCGTCCAGGGGGGAAATATTCATCCAATTGTAACATGACAAACAAAGCCAGTAATGGATGTAAAAACCCTCATTCACTTATTTCAAAACATTTGTTAATTATAAAATACACTAACATTATATAACATACAGTGCATGTAAGGGAGATAGCAACACAAATTATGTATTGCACAAGTACAGTATGTTCAATTAATAAAGACATACATTTGTTTTTGTGATAATGAATAACACTTCCACATCATCATTATATGTGTTATGCTAATTGATAATACAGCTTAAGGAGACATGATGTATTGTGTTTCAGAATCAATGTTAACACAATATGTGTACATATACAATGTAACAGTACATGTAAAAAAAGGCATTTTTTTTATTTTATCCAACAACATAAGAAAAGTATTAAAAAAAAATGTACAGTAATATGTATACAGTGGCACTTCCAAGGGAAAAAATAATAATTATATATATATATATATATATATATATATATATATATATATATAATTATTTTGTAACCATGTAACAATGGTTTTTCAGACAAAAGGTGACACATTGTGTGCTCATTTGCATGTCATTTCTCTGAATACCTTGCTGCAGTGGAAGCACTGTATGCTGGGGATAATGGTGAAAGGCAGGGTTGCAGACCTGCCTAAGACATGGGAATGTGCTCACAAGTGATTTTTTTATTTGCTATATGCAATAGACTGGAAGTTTCTTGTTGCCTTTTTCACCCAGCATAACTTAAAACGTATACATACATACATGCGTGTATAGATACGTGCATACATGCATAAAAACAATTCACAGGCTAGTGAAATAATGCCCTATTCATTGCATCAAGAGACTTAAAAATACAACAAGGGTTTGCAGGTCCATAAGTATGATAGAAATGTGAATGTTATATTTCTAAATTATTTAGTGAAACTTCCAAATTCAAAATATAAACTTACATAAAATTCTCTTTTACATATATTACGTTAGGCAAAAAGAGGGGGGAGGGGAACACAAAATGAATGAGTCCCCTAAAGAATTCACTAACTGCACACCTACATAATGTAAAATCTAACTTTTAATAAATTTACTTAAAACATATATTACCAAACGTAGTGTACTATGTGTTTTTAAAAAATGAATTAAATGTACAATAACGTGCAACCCTGTCAATAAATGTATGATTGTGCAAACCCAAATGCAATATTTCTTGGGTTTGACAGGACAGTGGATGCTGTAAGTTAGGGTATTAAACCCTATGGAGTTTATATGCAGACTGTAGGTAACCGTATCCTACTCAGTGAGCCTTTAACTGGTCAAAGATCCAGCAATCCTGCAATGATATATATAGCAGCGAACACCTATGGTTGTATTAAATGCATATGCTTGAGAGGTGACGCTGACACAGGCACAATCAATCGAGAATAACCCTCAGTGTAGTTAAGCTGGGACTCACAGTGCCATTGACATAGAGTTACCCAGCAGAGAAGCTCTAATTGTGCATATACACTGGCGACACACTTTATTCGAGCTCGGCTAGTCCCACGAATTCGGGTATACCCGGGTGTATTGAGGTTTGTGACTGTTTTCTGCCCGAGTACATTGAGGTATTTTCCAGCCAGGAATTGAAGCATTTTATTCCCGCTGGCTGCAATACTGCACAGTATATATATATATACTGCATTACAATTCATGAATTTATGCCATCTGGTAGACACGCGAAGCATTGCAGCCTATTAAATCCTAATCATTATCATTTAACAGATCAGCCGCCCGTCAGCCAGGCATGAACCCAGGCTGGGAAGGCAAACACAACGGGGCTTGTCAGAGGTGAGGAGCGGCGCATTCCAGGTATCTTCCAGGTACATACTGGGTATTTGCTCGAATAAAGTGTGTCGGTGCAGTATCATGTATTGTATGTAGTAGGGAGGCAGACTCACTGCCTGTTGTTACATTTATCCAGCAAAATGCCGTCTGCATAAATAGAGCCAGGAGACTTAAAAGCACTACATTAAAACAGCTCCAAGTAGGAGACTGACACAACTGCGCGTCCAACACGCGTTTCCCTCCAGCAAAGGAGCTCCTTCAGGGACAAATTATTATTACTGGGGGAGAGGGGACTGAGACCTTTTATACCCCCAGCAGTACCTTAATTAGTGATTAATGGTTAACAGCTGTTGCACATGCGCAATGCATCATATACCTAGGTACAACTCCAAAACACACATATGGCCATAATCAGCAATAAAAACAAATAACTACACATTTAGATGGTAAAGTGTCATTTTATTCAGTTTGTACGATTGTTTTTTTGCCTCTTAAGACTGATATATGAGGTGATATATATTGATATATATTGAAGAGGGTCTTCTTAAAACCAAATCGTTTTTTAAAAATGTAGACAGCAACAATTATATTTTGCGTTCAAGTTGTCATCATCACCAGTGGATGGATAATGTCCCCTATAGCCAATTTAGAAGAATGCATTGGAATTGCACGGAAGAAACTGTATTTGAAGAACAGTGCAAAACTTTGGAGTCACACTTTAAACAAAAGAACTATAAGAAAGAAATTTTAGACACTGCGTTCAATAAAGCGAAAAACCTGGATAGAAAAGATTTATTGGAACCTAACAAAGAAATAACACCATTAGTAAAAAACAATGTATTTGACACAGCTTTTCTGACAACTTACAATAAAGATGCCAGCAATATTGGTAAAATTATTCGAAAACATTGGCATGTTTTAAAGAGTGACCCAATTTTAAATAGCACACTCCCAGAGAACCCAAAAATAATCTTTAAAAAAGCACAAAATCTGAAGAGTATTGTCGCTCCAAGTGCCCTAAAAAAGATAGAAACAACAAATAAAGGATGGCTTCAGAATCTGGAGGGCTTCTTTGGTTGCACAATGTGCAAGGCATGTGAACATAAACAGACAGACAAAAAGAACTTTATGTGTAATGTAACCAAAGAACACTTTAAAATAAAGCAATATATGAATTGTTATAGTGACTATGTCATATACCTATTAGAATGCCCCTGTGGACTACAATACGTGGGAAAAACTAAAAGAGCCATCAGAACACATATTGTACAACACCTCAGCAATATTAGGAGAAGCATACTAACGCATAGTGTGTCCAAACATTTTGCTAAGTACCACAATTCCAATACTAAAGGACTAAAATTCACTGCCATTGAGCATGTGCGACAACACTGGAGGGGTCGCAGCAGAGATGTAGATCTGAGCAGACGTGAGATATATTGTATACACAAATTAAAAACATTAATGCCAAATGGGCTTAATGCAGAATTTGAGATTATCCCATTTCTTATCTAATGCACGGTCTGCTCGGGCCCCTTATCTCTGTATATCCTTTCTGCGACCTCTCCCACTGACATTAGCTATATGTCAGGTGCCTTTTATTATCAATATTGGGTCACTTACTAAATGAACAAAGGTTTTTTTATATTTATATATATTTTATGTATATTTATATTTTTATTACTTTTGATACATATAAGTGTATATTTTAATCAATCTTAATATGTTACTAATATGTTACTAATTCACTCTTATATTCTTCTCCCCTGTCTCTCCCTCGTTTTTGCTCTGTGAGTACATAAGAACCAATTAGTTATGGCTCCCTATAAATACCTAGAATATTATCATGATTAGATCCTGAATTTTATTTACTTAGATATTTTATTTACTTAGATGTTGTTTTAAATGCCTATTTGTATTAACACTGCGCCGTTTTTGAACACTGAGTTATGTACCTATTTATTGGAGAACCAGTGTATCTTTTAAATTTTCAATTATATAATTGTTATATTAAATTGGTTAATTGCTTATTTGTTCAATTGTTTAGTATCTATAAACCCACAACTCATTTGAGAATTATTCATTGCTCCTGAGGAAGTTGTCTAGTACGACGAAACGCGTAGAGCCACTTTCATTGCTGCAGCTGCTCTTTCTACTGAAGGCTTCAGAGTTGCTGAGTTCCCCCACCGTTTGCCTCCAAGACCGGATGCCGTCACCCCAACAGCGGATGTGACGTCAGACGCCATCTCCCACCCGGTCTGTTGTGAGTCTAAGGAGAAGATCCCCGGTGAGCTGCTCCACACTGAACCAGCACTCCATTTGCCTCAAGTAAAGCCTTATGTAAACTATGATTATGTACACAATGTGAGTACAATTCCTAAAATTTGTTGTTTCTATATATAAATTTTATGCACGATCGACACTATGGTCTGCCTTTCTTTTGCATGTCTCTGATCCACTCACATCTACTGACGTCTGAGCTGAGGTGCTGATTTCTTATGCTGTAAACCTGGGCTGTTGTTCCTGAAGATCCTGACACCTTTCTACCTGCTGTGTAGATCAATGCTTTTTACCTTTTGACCTGCTGTAAGTAGGCATTGCTATAGAGCCACGACATACTGCACCGACACACTTTATTCGAGCAAATACCCGGTATGTACCTGGCAGATACCTGGAATGCGCCGCTCCTCACCTCTGACAAGCCCCGTTGCATTTGCCTTCCCAGCCTGGGTTCATGCCTGGCTGATGGGCGGCTGATCTGTTAAATGATAATGATTAGGATTTAATAGGCTGCAATGCTTCGCGTGTCTACCAGATGGCATAAATTCATGAATTGTAATGCAGTATATATATATCTAGTGTGCAGTATTGCAGCCAACGGGAATAAAATGCTTCAATCCCTGCCGGAAAATAACTCAATGCACTCGGGCAGAAAACAGTCACAAACCTCAATACACCCGGGTATACCCGAATTCGTGGGACTAGCCGAGCTCGAATAAAGTGTGTCGCCAGTGTACATGTTTTATCCAGATTAAAAAGAACTTATTACACTATTGTATGCATTTATTTTTTATTTTTCATGGTGTATCCCTGCTATCTTCGCTCCCTTCCCATCCCGGACAAGCTACTATTGAAAGGAATCTGTACACATTCCTGGAAGGTTGAGAATTTGATCAGTGATCACCTTGACACATTTTATTTTGAATTTTAATTTTGTGCACTATTTTATCACAGATTGGGTGTGGTTAGCGCCGGTAACAAATCACTTTAAGTTCACTTATTCCTCATCAGAGACAGATGTCTCAGATGGAGAACAGATGGGCTCCAGATCAAAGGGCCAAAATAAAGGCAGAGGTAACAAGGGCAACAAAGATACTCAGGTGGGTTTTTTTAGCTCAGGCCCTCCAAAACGTAAAACCAGGAGAGGAAAAAAGAAACTTAAGAGCAAAGAAAAGCTAAAACATACCCAACCAAAAACTGACCATGATACTGCTAATGATGCCCTGCAAGTTTTTAACCTTTCCAGCCATTCTTTCAGTGAGGTTCAATTGAATCTGTTAAAGAAAGGTTTATCCTTTTCACCCACCTCAGATTTTAATTTATTTGAGTGGGTAAAGGATTTAAATCTGTTCGGGAGACGGTTACTGCTACACAAACTCTACTCTAAGCGTGCAGCGGCTAACCCGAACGCACTCACTGATGATCTGAGTTTACAAGAAAAACATGATGTCGAGGATCTATGTCAACTATTTGACCAAAACATCACACCGGACAGTGACATTACAGGTCCCTTTACACATCTGAAATCCAGGAGTCACTTTACCCCACCAATTACCATTTGTCCAGCCGTTGAATTATTTATCGCTTGCGTTACCAAGGATTTAGAAACAGAGCCAAAACACTATAAGTCTGATAATAATCTGACAGCTGATGAAAGAACTGGCCTAAGAGACCTGATGTCTAACAAAGCCTATACCATTAAACCATCCGATAAAGGTGGTAACATTGTGATTCAAAACACTGAAGACTATGTTAGTGAAAACATGAGGCTTCTCAGTGATAAAGACTGCTATGAGACTCTTGATCGCAGTCCAACATCTCAATATAAAACAGAACTGTTAGACATCTTACAGAATGCCCTCGACACTAACATGATAAGCCGAAGTGAGTTTGACTTTATGTACCCGAAATCACCTACGGTGGCGACATTCTATACTCTGCCGAAGGTACATAAAAAGTTACAGTCACCTCCAGGTCGTCCTATAGTTTCGGGCAACAATTGCTTGTCCGAAGGCAGCAGTATTTACTTGGACAAGGTCCTAAGGGATTTCGTTATTAGTCTCCCATCGTATGTTCAAGATACGAAAGACACACTGAAGAGACTTGATGGGATCCATGTTACACCACAGACCATTCTTGTAAGTTTAGACGTTGAGTCATTATACACCTCCATAGTTCACAAGAATGGTCTCACTGCTGTTAAATATTTTCTATCGACGAGGGACTGTAGGTTTAACAGACACAACTCATTTTTGTTGGATCTACTTAATTATGTTCTAACACATAATTACTTTGTCTTTGATGGGCTGTATTACCACCAGACCCAGGGTACCGCTATGGGCACAGCTTGTGCCCCCACGTATGCCAACTTGTACCTGGGCTGGTGGGAGCATAGCCACGTTTTCAATGAGGCTCTCTCTATGTACACTGACCACGTCTCTATGTGGATCAGGTACATAGATGACATTTTGCTCCTATGGGAAGGTCCTATCCAACTTCTTCATGAATTTGTTGAGAAACTAAACACCAATACTCTCAAATTGAGGCACACGACTGTGCTGAGTACTACGTCAATAACATTCTTAGACCTTAACATCTATGTGGACTCTGACCGTAATATTCAAACCAAGGTCTACAGGAAAAGCACAGCAACTAACAGTTTGCTGCTCGCTCAAAGCCAGCATCCCAGTAGCCTCATTACCGGTATCCCTATAGGGCAATATCTCCGACTTCGGAGGAACTGTTCTACCATTGAAGAATTCACAATTCAATCTAAAGAATTTAGATCCAGGTTCCTCAATCGTGGCTATAATATCAAGACACTGAACAAGGCTTACCATCGGGCACTACATAGTGATAGGTGTTCACTTTTGTCCAATAACACGGTCAAATCTAAGGACAAAATTATCAGAGTCATTGGCACCTACAATAAAAGATGGTGGGCCATTAAAAAGATTTTCGCTAGACACTGGCATCTCCTTCAAGCAGATGATGACTTGGTGAAGGTTATAGGCTCTAGACCCACTATTACCAGCAGACGGTCTAAGAACCTACGAGATTCACTAGTAAATAGTCATTTTCAGCGCCCTAGGACCACCACTTGGCTGAACCCTGTGAAGGGCATGTATCGTTGTCAAGGGTGTAAAGCATGCAGACATATTGACGTTTGCAAAGTGTTCACCAATCATGACAATACATCTCAATTCAGTGTGGACAGCTTTATCAACTGTCGGACTCCCAATGTTATCTATCTTATCACATGTAACTGTGGTAAGAGATACGTTGGCAAAACGACAAGACAACTCCGCAGACGTGTTCTTGAACACATTAATTCCATCAAGCACTCTGCCGAGACCTCAGTTGCCAGACACGTCACACAATATCACAACGGCGATATTAGTGTAATTAAGTTCATGGGCATTTATCAGTTGAAATGCCCCATGAGAGGGGGTAATATTGACCAATCTCTACTTCGTATCGAAGCAGAATGGATCTACAAACTTAAAACTAGGAGCCCTAATGGACTAAATGAGGGGTTTACTTTCACACCCTTTATTTGACCCGAGAGCGCTCCCTGGTTGGACCTTCATATTTATCCTTCATTTTTTGTAGGCTAGATGTGAATATACAATTCACCTATGCGACCATTTCATGAGCAGCCAGGCTATTTTCTATGCCCATGGTGTTGGTTCCCAGCTTTTGGTATTGATATAAATTATAGGATTATTATTATTATTTAGTATATTATTGACTATAATACCAGAGCCCTAACTACCCATCAGTGGTGTTTGGTTGTTGTGTACATGTGTATATGCGTATAACTAATTTGGTACAGACAATAACTTCACGCATATATACAGTCATATGTTTTTTTTTTTAAATTGTTTTATTTTCATTTTTATCACTACATTACATTATGACACATTGTGGAGTAAATAACATTGGGGGACCATATAGAAAGAACTGTATACTTGCAATCACTTCTTAAAATACAGTGGACTAAGGTCCTGCTGTTCCTTCTCTACCCCTGTTACACACAGTACCAATATCAGGTGGCATGGTATAAATATCATGTCACTTTAAATAAGTATCACACTAACAGTAAGAAAGCTAAAGCTACCTTCTCTACCTATCTGCGCATGCTCGATGTGGATGCGATCTGTTTCTGGTTTGTGAGCATGCGCGGGGATGATATATAGACACTGACACTGCTAACCTAGTCTGCGTACACGCACTTGCAGTGATGGACATTTGTTATCACCTCCAAGTCCTCACGCAGGCGCTGTGCGGTGTGAGAATGGATGCACAATCTGTATAACTATCAGAGTCCCGGTGCATGCTCACTCAGTCCCTGTGGTCCAATTGTAAAGTTGCCCAGTTTCCGCGCGTGCGCGGTGCGCTGTGGTAAGGGGGGAGATTTCAAACTGCCCACGCATGCGCAGGAGGGTGGTGTGAGCGCAGGAAGATATCACTTTGTCCCCAGGCATGCGCAGTTGAAGGGCTGACGCTTAACAGCTTCTAAGTCCCAGCGCATGCCCCCCTTACACTGCCAGCAATATGGCAATTATTTTCTAAGTGTCGGCGCATGCGCATTATGACTAGGTGGGATCTGCTTTGTTCACCAACTCCCTGCACATGCGCAGTACAGCTCTACACGCCGATCATATAGGTGAGTCTTAAGAGGCAAAAAAACAATCGTACAAACTGAATAAAATGACACTTTACCATCTAAATGTGTAGTTATTTGTTTTTATTGCTGATTATGGCCATATGTGTGTTTTGGAGTTGTACCTAGGTATATGATGCATTGCGCATGTGCAACAGCTGTTAACCATTAATCACTAATTAAGGTACTGCTGGGGTATAAAAGGTCTCAGTCCCCTCTCCCCCAGTAATAATAATTTGTCCCTGAAGAAGCTCCTTTGCTGGAGGGAAACGCGTGTTGGACGCGCAGTTGTGTCAGTCTCCTACTTGGAGCTGTTTTAATGTAGTGCTTTTAAGTCTCCTGGCTCTATTTATGCAGACGGCATTTTGCTGGATAAATATAACAACAGGCAGTGAGTCTGCCTCCCTGCTACATACAATACATGATATATGCACAATTAGAGCCTCTCTGCTGGGTAACTCTATGTCAATGGCACTGTGAGTCCCAGCTTAACTACACTGAGGGTTATTCTCAATTGATTGTGCCTGTGTCAGCGTCACCTCTCAAGCATATGCATTTAATACAACCATAGGTGTTCGCTGCTATATATATCATTGCAGGATTGCTGGATCTTTGACCAGTTAAAGGCTCACTGAGTAGGATACGGTTACCTACAGTCTGCATATAAACTCCAGAGGGGTTAATACCCTAACTTACAGCATCCACTGTCCTGTCAAACCCAAGAAATATTGCATTTGGGTTTGCACAATCATACATTTATTGACAGGGTTGCACGTTATTGTACATTTAATTCATTTTTTTAAAACACATAGTACACTACGTTTGGTAATATATGTTTTAAGTAAATTTATTAAAAGTTAGATTTTACATTATGTAGGTGTGCAGTTAGTGAATTCTTTAGGGGACTCATTCATTTTGTGTTCCCCTCCCCCCTCTTTTTGCCTGATTCACTTATCAGTTCACAGTTTGCACCCACATTTACAATTACCATTATTATTATATATTTTTTCACTTTACTCAATTAGTGTGGCCCTGTGATCACTCCCCAATCCTCCCTTTGTTTTCTAACATATATTACGTTAACAAAAAAGTAAACCACAAATACATCTTTCCAACTGATCTCTTTCTCTGATACAGTTGGATTAGATTCTACTAAAAACACTCCATATGTCGAGATTAATTATGTGCTACGACGAAACTGGATTTCTTCCAAGTTTATACCAAATGCTGTACTTCCAAAAAAATAATTCAAATATTTTCTTTTATGTTTACTCCAAAGCTAGTGTACATAAAATGTTATCTTTATCATTAGCAAGCACAATGTCATTAAGTTATTTTTCCTCTAACTATCACAAAGCATCGTTTTTGTGTGTTTCTTTGATTCAGTAAAATAATACATCGCACTGAGTGAATTTACAACACACAGATTTTTGTTTTAAGATTCAAAGGAAAATATTTATAGCTCATTTGTTTTTTATAAGATCATAAAATGTATATTGTGGCTTAAAACTGTCATAAGTCTTAAAAAGTGTAATAATTGTAAAAATATATTTTTGTCTACTATGCATATATGTTTTGACAAACTGAAATCCCCAGAAGCCAAAGATACTAAATTATAAGCATTGTATTTTAAACAACATTAGTATCCACCCACTTGATAATCCCTGTTGCTGTATTGATTTGATCTACTTATCAAAGGAAGAAATTTGACTCCATGATAGTATAAGTAGCTACAAACTCCAATCACATTATTGTTATAATCCTGACAGTGATTGATTCAGATAAATTTTAAAAACAAAATAATAAGATTAAAATACAATATTCTAGAATAAGAAAGATTTATACAGTTTTATAATTATTCATGTTCAAGTTGATACTAAAAGTTACTAACTTCTTTATGTAACTGGTATTATATTCTTCCCTGTTTATTTGTATTTTTAGCAAAAGAAATGTTTGCAACAGCATACATTTATTAATCAAAAGGCAATTTTTTTCTCTTTAGCTATTGTTTGATGAAATGATCACATTTAATCGATGTTTAAAGGTGCAATCCATATATTCAAAAATAAAAATATTCCCTCCAGTACTTTTTGAAGTAGTATACCTCCACATTCATACAGTCTACAGGAATGTGCTAAAATGTTATTTTGAAAATATTCCTAAAATAGAATACCAAAGCAAATAGTCAGATGAAGCTTTAATTTAAATTTGTGATGCTACTTTCCTAATTTAATAGGGAAAGACAAAAAATAACAATCAAAACAGATAATGCCAAGAGAGTAATCTACTGCAC
Organism: Ascaphus truei; assembly: GCF_040206685.1. Lineage (NCBI taxonomy): Eukaryota > Metazoa > Chordata > Amphibia > Anura > Ascaphidae > Ascaphus > Ascaphus truei. The sequence continues at coordinate 396,054,685 of NC_134484.1, read as the reverse complement.
CGACACACTTTATTCGAGCAAATGCCTGGTTTGTACCTGGCAGAAACCTGGAATCCGCCGCTGCTCACCTCTTGCATGCTTCGTTGCGTTTGCCTTCCCAGCCACGGTTCATGCCTGGCTGACGGGGGCCTGATCTGTTAAATGATAATGAGAATGATTTACTAGGCTGCGATGTTTCGATTGTCCACCAGATGGCATAAACTCATGACTTAAGTAATGTGTGGCCTTTGCAAGTTGTTTCGTTTCCAAAAAAAAGTTACTTTATCCCAGTACAGTATGCTATTGTGTAACTTGTCCTTGAGACTGAAGGAAGAGTTGCAAAAAATGTATCAATTTAGGCTTTACATACAGTAATGTATTAAATAAAGACAAAGATCATTTTCACTTACACTATTCTACAGAGACATGAGTGTTCAAGTGGAGCCCGTGTTCCAAAAACCTGACAGAAGTTATGCTTATTTGATATGGGCCGCTATAAATGCAACAGAGGATAAGATGGCAACAGTTGTTCAAATTTATCAGTATTTTATCGAAAATTATGACTTTTACAGATTTTCGCCAACTCCTCATTTGTGGAAGCATGCAATAAGGAAAAGGTCATGTAGTGACCCCTGTTTTCACCGTATTGAGCCCCAATTTGTTGGAGGGTATTGGTGTGTGTCACAGGGTTTTTCCCGTATCTATGATAATGGAGGCGGCAAAAGGCGAAGGGTCGTGTTAAAACGAAATAAGAAGCGACAGTCCCTGCCAAGCAATGCGCCAGAACCAGAACCAGAACCAGCAGCAGCACCAGCTTATCATCATGGTCCCGCCGTCGGTGACAACTCTGAGATGGATTTCGCAGCCAGTTTTGATGAAGCTTGCATGTACCTAAGCGATTTCCCGCTGACTACAGGTGGGCTAGTCCCTCTGCAAAATGATGAAAGCTGGACTGGAAGTGGGCCGGCGCCAGCGCAAGCTGAATGCGAAATTTAGTAATACTGTACAGTATGGTGAGTACTGTATTTTTGCCGTATTATTTTGGTGGGGCTGGCTGGGAACTTCTTTAGGGGGCTGACCATTACTGTACATTAAAACTTTTCATTTTGTTTTTCCTCAGAAAAGAAAACGGCTAATGGGGGGATTTCGATGGATTATATTGTACTGTATGCTGATGTTTTCCGGCCATACAGTATACTGTGTAATAAACCCGAATAAATAAAACTATGCATTTATTCTACAGTACATGTTCAGTAAATTACTGCACATACTGGGGGCGAGATGTGTTTGCAGCAGAGAGAGATTTAATAATATTGTACAGTGAGCAGGGGGTTCCCTGAGCCAGAAATTAATGCTCAGGGAACCCCCCCCCCCCTGCTCCTGATCAATATTATTAAAAATACGGAAAATGCTGCGTCATTACCATAGCGGATAGCCGCTAAGGCAATGAAGGGGTTAACCCACCGTGCCCGCTTTATTGTGTGTAGTGGGGATGGGTGAGGGGGGTATTTGGCCCTTGGTGTGAGTTTAGGACTTGCGGGAGGGGGGGGGGGGGGTTGCGGGTGCACTTAACCCCTTCACGATCGTAGCAGTTAATACCGCTACGGTCATGAAGGGGTTAAGCCCTCCCGCTACCCCACCCCCCCCCCCCCGCAAGCCCTCCCCAACCATCGTTGGGGCGAATACCCCATTCACCCACCCCCGCTAAACACAATAAAAAATAATCACACACAGCATCCCCGCAATAAATAAATAAATAAATACAAATAAATACATTTGAAATACATTTTTATTGATAGTGTAGATGTGCAGGGGGTCTCTGGAGCTGAACCGCGTTGGTTTTAGGTCTGGGGACCCCGTGCCCCCCGAGATACAGGCCCCTTTAGGGGGTGCCGGTATCCAGCTCTGCGTTAAAAGCCCCGATCACGTGACCGCGGCCTGTAAACCAAGCAGAGCAGAGGGATACCGGCACCCCCTAAAGGGGCCTGTATCTCGGGGGGCACGGGGTCCCCAGACCTGAAACCTGTGCGCTTCTGCTCTGGAGACCCTCTGCACATGTACAGTATCAATAAAACACATACAATATACAGTATAAATAAACACTCGTTCTTTACCTTAGCGTCTATGCGCTATGGTAAAGAAGCATTATTTTAATAATATTGTAAAGTGAGCAGGGGGTTCCCTGAGCCAGAAATTAATGATTAATGCTCAGGGAACCCCCCCCCCCCCCTGCTCCTGATCAATATTATTAAAAATACGGAAAATGCTGCGTCATTACCATAGCGGATAGCCGCTAAGGCAATGAAGGGGTTAACCCACCGTGCCCGCTTTATTGTGTGTAGTGGGGATGGGTGAAGGGGGTATTTGGCCCTTGGTGTGAGTTTAGGACTTGCGGGAGGGGGGGGGGGTTGCGGGTGCACTTAACCCCTTCACGATCGTAGCAGTTAATACCGCTACGGTCATGAAGGGGTTAAGCCCTCCCGCTACCCCACCCCCCCCCGCAAGCCCTCCCCAACCATCGTTGGGGCGAATACCCCATTCACCCACCCCCGCTAAACACAATAAAAAATAATCACACACAGCATCCCCGCAATAAATAAATAAATAAATAAATACAAATAAATACATTTGAAATACATTTTTATTGATAGTGTAGATGTGCAGGGGGTCTCTGGAGCTGAACCGCGTTGGTTTTAGGTCTGGGGACCCCGTGCCCCCCGAGATACAGGCCCTTTTAGGGGGTGCCGGTATCCAGCTCTGCGTTAAAAGCCCCGATCACGTGACCGCAGCCTGTAAACCAAGCAGAGCAGAGGGATACCGGCACCCCCTAAAGGGGCCTGTATCTCGGGGGGCACGGGGTCCCCAGACCTGAAACCTGTGCGCTTCAGCTCCGGAGACCCCCTGCACATGTACACTATCAATAAAAATGTATTTCAAATGTATTTATTGTCATTTATTTATTTATTTATTTATTTATATTTATTTATTCATTGTGCTGCTGCTGCAAGTCGTAAACTCACACCAAGGGCCAAACACCCCCCTCACCCCCAATAAAAAAAATTCACGCACAGCAGCCCCACAATTAATAAATAAATCTAAATAAATAAATAAAGACATGAAGAGAAATAAATATATACTGTACAGTATATACTTTGTATATATATATACACTGTATATATATATATATATATATATATATATATATATATATATATATATATACAGTATACATATATACACTGTGTATATATATATATATATATATCATACAGCTATATATATATATATATATATATATATATATATATATATATATATACATACTGTATGTGAGTGAAAAGAGAAAAAAGTAACCCGTATGGGAGCACTCAGGTATGCAATTGATATATTTGTTTATTTATTTGACACAGTGCAAAAAGGGATGAATAAACAGTACAGTACATGATTTAAAAACACTTAAAAAAGAGGCATGGACCCTTAAACACTAATGAACAGCACTAGGGAACGACACACACTGTCAACCCTAAACATGAAAAGGATAGTGACTCAAAAAACACTAGGGAGAATCAAAGTGAATCACAATAGGTTACTGGGTTTAAAGGCACCTACAGTATACAACGCTAAGGATAATGCACACTACACACCAAAAGGTAGACTTGTCAAAGTATAAATGACAGTCTCAAAGCATCACACATCTGCATTAGCATACAGTAATATAACCAATGCCTAAAGCACAAATCATGTGTAGGAAAGGTGGTAAGGTGGAATGAAATCCCTAGATGTGTAGAGCAATGAAGTTAATGAATAGCATACAGTATACAGTAAAACATAACATTACAATCCACACAGTACATTGCATTTACAGTACATTGTATACTGTAAATGATGCATAGCATTAAATCTATGCACCATATACAGTACTGTACATTCTGCAAATGAATGTTAACAATATAATTGCAAGCTACTCTACCAGTAAATACTGTACAAACACTTACAAACAAGTCAACTTAACTACAGTATTTTAACCAAGCAAGTAAACCAAAATCAATATATACTGTAAGTAACAACCAGAAAAGACAATTTAAAAACAAACTAACCCTTACAATACCAAGGATTACATCTATCTAATTGTAAAAAACCTTATACATTATACACAGCAGCATTGTTTAAAAACCCCTTCCCCCCTAATGTTTGTGTTAAGCAGATTACACTGAAGGGAGAGAGATATAAAGGCCTAAAGCCCCTTCCCCCCTAATGTTTCTGTTAAGCAGATTACACTGAAGGGAGAGAGATATAAAGGCCTAAAGCCCCTTCCCCCCCTAATGTTTCTGTTAAACAGATTACAGTACATTGAAGGGAGAGAGATTTTACAGAAACACACATTAGGGGGGAGGGGGCTTTAAACAGATTACATTGAAGGGAGAGAGATGTTTCTGTTACCAGTAAATCTCCCTCCCTGCATTGCTAACCACCCTCACCCCCTACCCACATACCGTTAACCCCCCCCCCATCCTGGCCATGGCCCCTCCGCTTCTGCAAAACAGACACAAAAATTAAAACATACAAAGTAATGTCCCCTAACCCCTTAATCACCATAGCGGTTATTAACCGCTACAGTCATGAAGGGGTTAACCCACCCTCACCCACCCACCACTCGGGATGCCTACATACCCTCCCACACTAACCCCCCCCCCCCACCTGTGAGGCCTAACCACCCAGTCAGTACCCACAAGGGAGGCCTACCCACATACCGTTGGGGAAACACCCCACCCCCACCCCAGTACCCACAATAAAAACAGTACAATCACCCACAATAAACAGCATTCTATTTATTAAATACATTACCCACCCCCTGTGCCCCCCCCCCCCATAAATACAAGATTTATTCTTTTACATTCAGGGTCCATAACGTAGCCCCACGCTAGTCCCCGGTGGGCTGGCAGGGCACCTGGACAGACCTACAGTTTACCAGCAGCATTCCACAGGTTCTGGAGGCCTGCTGGTGGATCCTGCCAGCACCATGGCGCCCAGGTGGTCTCCTTGGGTCACCGTGAGCCTCAATTGGGTCCACACGGTAGGCCCAAGGATGTCTGGGAGCCCCGGGTCAAACCCACAGGTGTCTGCGGGGCCTCGGGTGGTTCCCATGGGGGTCTGGGGAACTCACGGGTGCTCACTACGGGTCCGCGGTGCCCCCACAGAAGTGGGACCACACATCATCATCCCCGCACCTACGGCTCGGAGGTGCCCCCACAGAAGTGGGACCACACATCGTCATGCCCGCAGACTACGGGTCCGCGGTGCCCCCACAGAAGTGGGACCACACATCATCATCCCCGCATGTGTCACCCGTGGAACCACCAGCCTGCTACCCTTTAGGATACCCGAGGATTCCCCGCGGGTGGTCTCCAGAGGTCCCACGCAAAACCACGGAAGTAACCCTGAATGTAAAAAAAATAAACCTGGCCTATACATTCAATACATACACCCTCCCCCCCAACACCTACAGTACAATAATGTGCAAAATAACTATTATCCAGATATGGATAATAGATTAATTGCCCATTATTAAAAACATTAACTAGCATATACAAATAAATAAAGTACTACTGACCTCATCAATACGAAGTGTCCGACGCCAGCGCCTTCCTTCTCTTGCCCACACAAAACATAGCCAAAACCAAGCCAATACATTGCAATTACATTCAGATATCAATTAACCCCTTAAACACCTTATCGGATAATAACCGCAAAGGTAATTAAGGGGTTAAGCCACACAGGCACGATACCCACCCTTCACCCATGAATTTGTACTGTGGCTTCATCATGCAACTGTATATATATACTGTATATATATACTGTACATACAGAGAGACAGAGAGAAAGAGAGAGAGAGAGATATATACAGTATATATATATACACACGTTATATACACACCCATGATAAACCAAATATACAGTACAAATAAATGTAGAAGGGTTATCAAAACCATACTGTTCTACAACCAAACACTTCTCCATACAGACACTACATTAAAAATCAATTTCCTTTAAAAATCCTAACTGATCTCACAATCTACTGTACTGTATATAATCACAAACCAATGAAAAAAGTCACATTCCAAAATGCATAAAATCTATGCACCATACTGTATACATTCTGCAAATTAATCAACGTAAACAAAAATCAATTAGCAATCATTATTTACATCCCTAAACATTTCACACTCAATCATGAACAATGAAACCATTAACAGATTCACGCCTAGAGCAGAACAATTAAGCCTTTGAAAAAAATATAAGTACCGACAAAAATACAACCTTTACAGTACAACCAAGGCTATCTATCCCTGACCTTCCTCAAACACACAATACAATACCAAGGAATAATACATCTATCTAATTTTAAAATACTTTAAACTCACAAAATAATTAAAAACACATCTAATCCAGCTTTTAAAACATCATCATTTCTTACCCTGAATGTATACTGTACAGTATATCTCTCTAGACATATATATTGTACATACATACATACAGTGGCAAGAAATGATATACCACAAAAAAAAAAAAATACACAGGTTAAAAAACCTTTTGAAAAAATTAACAAGTTAAATAAAATACATTTCTTTACTGTAGTTCACTTACCATTACTTGCCCCCACCGACTCCCGTTGCCCAGCTTACTCACGAACCAATCCACGATCAGGAACCCATAAAATAATAAACCATTGAAAATAATAAACATTAAACTAAAAATCCAAACCAATCCACGGGTCTTCTACTTGTAATACACCTTCATCTGTATTCTTCTTTCTTCTATCTCCTTCCGGGCGGGGCAGGGCGTGGTCTTCTTTCCATCATCGGCCACGCCCTTGTCTTTTTCCTTCTCCGGAGGTCCTTCCTCCGCGGCGTCTGGCTGCAAAATGAGACGACATAGGCTTTTAAAGGCCTATGACGTCACATTTTGCGTCATGGTTCCCACGGTCCTGATTGGACCGTGAAAACCATGTGTTTTGGCCGATAATAAAAAAATGATGACGTCACTTAAAGGGAATGAAAGCACAGCCAATCAGAATGGCTTTGCTTCAATTGCCTTTAAGTTGACGTCATGAAAAGGCACATGGCCGTGCACACATGGTACTAGAGCCAATCAGAGCGTGGGAACTTTATCCCTACTCTGATTGGCTCTGGTATACCACGTGTCAGGGGCTTGGGGGAGAAAGGATGTGACGTCAATAAGGATAAAGTTCCCACGCTCTGATTGGCTACCGTACCACGTGACAGGTTTTCATTGACGTCACATCCTTTCTCCCCCAAGCCCCTGACACATGGTATACCAGAGCCAATCAGAGTAGGGATAAAGTTCCCACGCTCTGATTGGCTCTAGTACCATGTGTGCACGGCCATGTGCCTTTTCATGACGTCATCTTAAAGGCAATTGAAGCAAAGCCATTCTGATTGGCTGTGCTTTCATTCCCTTTAAGTGACGTCATCATTTTTTTATTATCGGCCAAAACACATGGTTTTCACGGTCCAATCAGGACCGTGGGAACCATGACGCAAAATGTGACGTCATAGGCCTTTAAAAGCCTATGTCGTCTCATTTTGCAGCCAGACGCCGCGGAGGAAGGACCTCCGGAGAAGGAAAAAGACAAGGGCGTGGCCGATGATGGAAAGAAGACCACGCCCTGCCCCGCCCGGAAGGAGATAGAAGAAAGAAGAATACAGATGAAGGTGTATTACAAGTAGAAGACCCGTGGATTGGTTTGGATTTTTAGTTTAATGTTTATTATTTTCAATGGTTTATTATTTTATGGGTTCCTGATCGTGGATTGGTTCGTGAGTAAGCTGGGCAACGGGAGTCGGTGGGGGCAAGTAATGGTAAGTGAACTACAGTAAAGAAATGTATTTTATTTAACTTGTTAATTTTTTCAAAAGGTTTTTTAACCTGTGTATTTTTTTTTTTTTGTGGTATATCATTTCTTGCCACTGTATGTATGTATGTACAATATATATGTCTAGAGAGATATACTGTACAGTATACATTCAGGGTAAGAAATGATGATGTTTTAAAAGCTGGATTAGATGTGTTTTTAATTATTTTGTGAGTTTAAAGTATTTTAAAATTAGATAGATGTATTATTCCTTGGTATTGTATTGTGTGTTTGAGGAAGGTCAGGGATAGATAGCCTTGGTTGTACTGTAAAGGTTGTATTTTTGTCGGTACTTATATTTTTTTCAAAGGCTTAATTGTTCTGCTCTAGGCGTGAATCTGTTAATGGTTTCATTGTTCATGATTGAGTGTGAAATGTTTAGGGATGTAAATAATGATTGCTAATTGATTTTTGTTTACGTTGATTAATTTGCAGAATGTATACAGTATGGTGCATAGATTTTATGCATTTTGGAATGTGACTTTTTTCATTGGTTTGTGATCATATACAGTACAGTAGATTGTGAGATCAGTTAGGATTTTTAAAGGAAATTGATTTTTAATGTAGTGTCTGTATGGAGAAGTGTTTGGTTGTAGAACAGTATGGTTTTGATAACCCTTCTACATTTATTTGTACTGTATATTTGGTTTATCATGGGTGTGTATATAACGTGTGTATATATATATACTGTATATATCTCTCTCTCTCTCTTTCTCTCTGTCTCTCTGTATGTATATATATACAGTATATATATACAGTTGCATGATGAAGCCACAGTACAAATTCATGGGTGAAGGGTGGGTATCGTGCCTGTGTGGCTTAACCCCTTAATTACCTTTGCGGTTATTATCCGATAAGGTGTTTAAGGGGTTAATTGATATCTGAATGTAATTGCAATGTATTGGCTTGGTTTTGGCTATGTTTTGTGTGGGCAAGAGAAGGAAGGCGCTGGCGTCGGACACTTCGTATTGATGAGGTCAGTAGTACTTTATTTATTTGTATATGCTAGTTAATGTTTTTAATAATGGGCAATTAATCTATTATCCATATCTGGATAATAGTTATTTTGCACATTATTGTACTGTAGGTGTTGGGGGGGAGGGTGTATGTATTGAATGTATAGGCCAGGTTTATTTTTTTTACATTCAGGGTTACTTCCGTGGTTTTGCGTGGGACCTCTGGAGACCACCCGCGGGGAATCCTCGGGTATCCTAAAGGGTAGCAGGCTGGTGGTTCCACGGGTGACACATGCGGGGATGATGATGTGTGGTCCCACTTCTGTGGGGGCACCGCGGACCCGTAGTCTGCGGGCATGACGATGTGTGGTCCCACTTCTGTGGGGGCACCTCCGAGCCGTAGGTGCGGGGATGATGATGTGTGGTCCCACTTCTGTGGGGGCACCGCGGACCCGTAGTGAGCACCCGTGAGTTCCCCAGACCCCCATGGGAACCACCCGAGGCCCCGCAGACACCTGTGGGTTTGACCCGGGGCTCCCAGACATCCTTGGGCCTACCGTGTGGACCCAATTGAGGCTCACAGTGACCCAAGGAGACCACCTGGGCGCCATGGTGCTGGCAGGATCCACCAGCAGGCCTCCAGAACCTGTGGAATGCTGCTGGTAAACTGTAGGTCTGTCCAGGTGCCCTGCCAGCCCACCGGGGACTAGCGTGGGGCTACGTTATGGACCCTGAATGTAAAAGAATAAATCTTGTATTTATGGGGGGGGGGCACAGGGGGTGGGTAATGTATTTAATAAATAGAATGCTGTTTATTGTGGGTGATTGTACTGTTTTTATTGTGGGTACTGGGGTGGGGGTGGGGTGTTTCCCCAACGGTATGTGGGTAGGCCTCCCTTGTGGGTAGTTAGTGGGTGAGGGTTGAGGGTGGTTAGGCCTCACGGGGTGGGGGGTTAGAGTGGGAGGGTATGTACAGTAGGCGTCCCAAGTGGTGGGTGAGGGCGGGTTAACCCCTTCATGACTGTAGCGGTTAATAACCGCTATGGTGATTAAGGGGTTAGGGGACATTACTTTGAAAGTGTTATTTTTTTTCTCTGTTTTACTGTACAGCAGCGGAGGTTGCCATGGGTAGTGGGTAGTGTATTGAATGTATTTATTGGTTATTATGCGTTAACCCCTTCATTACCTTAGCGGCTATACGCTATGCTAATGAAGCCTCGTTTCTGAACTTTTAATAATATTGTGCAGGAGCAGGGGGTCCCCTGAGATTAGATTTCTGTCTCAGGGAACCCCCTGCTCACTCTACAATATTATTAAAAAGACAGAAATGCTGCTTCTTTACCATAGCGCATAGCCGCTAAGCTAAAGAATGATTCTTTAATGATGTGTGTGTTTTATTCACAGTGTAGAGGGTCTCCAGAGCAGAAGCGCACAGGTTTCAGGTCTGGGGACCCCGTGCCCCCCGAGATACAGGCCCCTTTAGGGGGTGCCGGTATCCCTCTGCTCTGCTTGGTTTACAGGCCGCGATCACGTGATCGGACCTTTAAACCAAGCAGAGGGCTACCGGCACCCCCTAAAGGGGCCTGTATCTCGGGGGGCACGGGGTCCCCAGACCTAAAACCAACGCGGTTCAGCTCCAGAGACCCCCTGCACATCTACACTATCAATAAAAATGTATTTCAAATGCATTTATTTGTATTTATTTATTTATTTATTTATTGCGGGGATGCTGTGTGTGATTATTTTTTATTGTGTTTAGCGGGGGTGGGTGACGGGGTTTATAAATGTGAGTTTATAAATAAAATAAAGAATATTATTTATACAGTAGGGGCCTTAGAACAGAAGTTCCCACGCCAATTGCGCGCTCATTGCTCTTTTGTTACAATGTTGCTGGTCTTGCGGGTTTGCAGTCTGGCAGCAAAAAGCAGTTTGTAGTACTGTGTGTGAGATAAAGTAACCAGTTCTTTTATTGCTGAAGTCGCCACTAAAAACTTTTATTTACAAATACAGTACAAAAACCGTGCAACACACAACAACATACAGTATCCTTTGTTTAAGTACAGCAGGTACTATAGGGTAAAACATGTACTGTACAGTACAGCACAACATTACAGTATGGTCTCACTGAAAGTCCTCCCCATTTTCCAGCCATGGCCGATGCCTTGCATGGCGCAAAACGCCATTAATGCAGTCTCTAACGCCTCTCATTACAGGATCTGTAACAGGGTAATAGCGCTGCATTTCTTCCACAATCTTTTCCCTTAAATTGGCAGGAAGGGCATTTTTTTGGCGATTCCCATCATAGTTCACTTTGAACACCCACTCGCAGTACAATGTGTAGGGAACATGGTGTTTAAATATGATTAAGGCATACTTGTGTGGTATACCAGCACTCCTCACCCTATACTTCTCCCTCAGCGCCGGTGTCAGATCGCACAGGGAGATGTCGGGCACTGTTTGTATGCGAGCGGGTGTAGGAAGTCTTTTGGGAGCGGGTGTACTTGAGGCGATGGGCAATGTTAGGGTGTCTGGGAGGAAGCTTTCCTCCGGTAGTGGTCGCCGGGTTGTCTCCTGGCGTGGTCTAGATGGGGTTGTCATGTCCTCCTCAATAGCATAGTACACTGTATCTTCTGGTGGAGGGGGTGTGCTTGGTGATGGAAGGGGGTCGAAGGTACCATGCATCACATCCATGTCACCCCCCTGCTCCAGCGTCGGGGAAACAGGGGCATTAACACCGAGCAAATAATGTATGCCCGCTATGTCTGCCTCTATCTTGTCCATCCGTTGATCCATACGTTGCTCCATATGTAGCATCCGTTGATCCAGCCGTTGCTCCATATGTAGCACCGACTCCAGAAGCAGATCTAGCTTTGCCAGCACACTAGAATTCCCGGGGAGATCCACACTTAGCCCATTCAGGATCCGGTCCAACGAGCTGCTTGTGCATGGCATCTGGAGATCTGGGGGGATGGGTGCAACGGAGGATGAGATGGGGGTTCCCTGGAGAGAAGCGGCATCGATGGAGAGTGGAAGAGGTGACCTGGGGATGCCCGGTACAGGAGAAGCTGCAGCGTGGTGGAAGAGGGATGGAGAAGGTGACCGCTGGATTTCCGGGAGAGAAGCAGAGTCGTCCAAGAGCAAAGGAGACAGTGACCCGTTGATTTCAGAGGCAGCAGCATCTTCAGATGGAACCGGAGAAGATGGGGGTGGAGAAGCCGGGCTGAAGATTTCCGGGACAGCTACAGCAGAGTCGTCGAAGCATATGGGAGCAAGTGGTCTGCGGATTCGGTGAGTTGGCTGCCATGCGTCTTGCGTACCGAGCACAGTACCATATTTCTTCTTCACATAATAAGGCTGACGTGTTTTAAAAGCCTTAGCCTTTGGGGTCAGCAGAAGGTTTTCTTTGTTGGCCTTAGCCTGTCGCTTTGCCTTTGGCTTGGGAACGGTAACTGCCTTTCTCTTTTTCAGTGTGGCAGGCACAGCAGAGGTGAGATGATTCTTTCGTCCATAGAACCGGGGCTGCTCCATGTAAGCGGGAGGCACAATGCAGTATCTGGACAATGGCTCAGATAAAGATCAGCAAGTGGTGGGCTATGCAACGTGTACAACCTTTTATGCATGGTGGCCAGGTACAGGTGTTGAAAGTGGGTGGTCTGTTATGTGAGTCATTAACATATAAATACACCATCCATTTTGTGGATTCACTGCACATTGAATACACATCGACTAAACATCGAATACACATTCTTGTGTTTGTATTTCTTTCTACTCGCAGCAATGCCTGTTAAGAAGATTTCAAAGGATCTCAGCATGAGAATGAAGGAGATGTACACGAGCGGACAACGAATTGCAGATACCCAGCGCTGGTTAACTGCTTCTGGCCTCGTTGTGCCATCAAGCACTGTGTGCTATCATGCACAAGGAAAAAACAGAGACCGCAAAAAGGCACCAAGGGTAACAAATGCGTAAGTACTGTATACTGTATTTATAAAACTTAACCAAAAAAAAATATAGAAAACTGTAGTGTACATCTACAGTATACCGTATTTATATAGTATATTTATTATATTACAACAGTATATACTGTAGTGTACTGTATGTGTGGTCAATTTATATTTTTTGTGCAGCAGTATACACTTTTGGTATATTGCAATTCATCTTACAACGGAATATACAGTATATGATGTGTATTTATTATGATATAACAACAGTATACCGTATTTATATAGTATATTTATTATATTACAACAGTATATACTGTAGTGTACTGTATGTGTGGTCAATTTATATTTTTTGTGCAGCAGTATACACTTTTGGTATATTGCAATTCATCTTACAACGAAATATACAGTATATGATGTGTATTTATTATGATATAACAACAGTATACCGTATTTATATAGTATATTTATTATATTACAACAGTATATACTGTAGTGTACTGTATGTGTGGTCAATTTATATTTTTTGTGCAGCAGTATACACTTTTGGTATATTGCAATTCATCTTACAACGGAATATACAGTATATGATGTGTATTTATTATGATATATCAACAGTATACCGTATTTATATAGTATATTTATTATATTACAACAGTATATACTGTAGTGTACTGTATGTGTGGTCAATTTATATTTTTTGTGCAGCAGTATACACTTTTGGTATATTGCAATTCATCTTACAACGAAATATACAGTATATGATGTGTATTTATTATGATATAACAACAGTATACCGTATTTATATAGTATATTTATTATATTACAACAGTATATACTGTAGTGTACTGTATGTGTGGTCAATTTATATTTTTTGTGCAGCAGTATACACTTTTGGTATATTGCAATTCATCTTACAACGGAATATACAGTATATGATGTGTATTTATTATGATATAACAACAGTATACCGTATTTATATAGTATATTTATTATATTACAACAGTATATACTGTAGTGTACTGTATGTGTGGTCAATTTATATTTTTTGTGCAGCAGTATACACTTTTGGTATATTGCAATTCATCTTACAACGGAATATACAGTATATGATGTGTATTTATTATGATATAACAACAGTATACCGTATTTATATAGTATATTTATTATATTACAACAGTACTGTATACTGTATATTTTGTCTATTTATATTTATAGTACAGCAGTATACATTTTTTGTATATTTATATTTACTGTATATTACAACATTACATGTACAGTATACAATATACATTTTATATTGCTGCATATTAATAACACAATATAATTTCTTTGCATTGTAGGGAGACTACTCTTCTGGTGGACAGAATAAGTGAGGAGAATGATGAGAGGAGCGCATTAAGGGTTAAAAACACTCTTCAGGAAAACCACAATCTGACTGTATCCGAGAGCAGCATAAAGAAGATGAGACGCAGAATTGGATGGAAATATGGACGTGTGAGGTTAGTAGTGGACAGTACAGGAGGTACTGTACTGTAAAGTAAAAATGTTGTTTTGCAAACTGTACTGCGCTGTGACGCTAACATTTTTTATTCATTGTCATTACAGAGCGTACCCCATGATACGGGACGCAAACAAAATCAAAAGAGTGCTCCAGGCCCAGGCATGGATCGACAGCGGTGAGACTTTCCAGGATTGCATCTTCACTGATGAGTCTACTGTGTCGCTGGAGAGATTTGCAAGATTTGCGTTCCACAAAAAAGGCCGCATAACTTTGAAGCCACGGCCAAAACACCCTGTGAAGCTGCATGTGTGGGGTGCCATCTCTAGGCGTGGACCGGGATGCATTGTCGTCTTTGAAGGTACAATTTCTCAAATATAATGCCGCCTAATGCACTGTACTTGACTAGTGTTGCCTTACCGTATGCACTGTACTGTACTATTGAGCACTTTTCTTTTCTTGCTATAGGAATCATGAATAAAGATTTCTTCCAAGACAACATTGTGCCCGTGATAGTGCGATACATCACACAAGACTTTCCCAATGGTCATCGCTTTTACCAGGACAATGATCCCAAGCACACCGCGTCGACGGCGCATATCCTTGAGCGCGGCATCAACTGGGTGAAGACGCCAGCGGAGTAAGTGTAGTAGACCGTGTCCCATTTATATGTTCCCCACTGTTTTTACTGTGTACTGTATCTCTTAAACTAATTGTCCTTTCTTTCCAATCACAGATCGCCAGACTTCAATCCGATCGAAATGGTCTGGCATCAGCTGAAGGACCACATCCGTAAAGTGGCGAAACCCTCCAAGAAGGACGAGTTGTATACAGCCATAATGAGTTTTTGGAACGATGTACTCACCGTTGAACGATGCAATAAATATATAGACCATATTGCCACTGTGTTGCCCATTGTCATCGCGCGCAATGGACAAGCATCAGGAAAGTAGTACAGTGCTGTAGTATTGTACAGTAGGTACACTATGATACAGGTAAGTATGGCACAGATTTTAGCTTTCCCAATAGTCAGAGTTTACAGTAGTTCCAGTATACAGTACAGTAGACTAGTTTGACATACTACAGTAACTGCCTACTAACTGCTCCATTTTTTCTTTCCAGAGAAAGCTGCACCAGCCACCTACTGTACAGTAGGTCTACCATAATACAGTACGCACATACAGTACAGTACAGTAACTGAACAAAGTTTTTGTTTTCTTGTCGTTCCAGGAAAAAGGGTGCACCAGAGGGGAGGGGGGGCCTTGTGTTCGTCAAATCTGCTTGTGCAGTCAAATGTACAGTATATAAACAGCAGTAATGATGTACACAAAACCTCTCCTCTCTCAATGAACTACTGTACCGCAGACACAATGAGGATACTGTTACAGTATGAAGGGAAAAAGAACAGGATGGGTTATTTAACATTACAGTATACTGTGCAATATTTATACTGTATATTTATATATACTGTATTTTTATTCTAAAGGTATTCGAGAATGTACTCTACTAGATGAGGACCTGGTGACTTTCAACACTCTCAGACACACAGAAAGGATTATTTCACATCACTGTATATTTATCCTGTATATTTTCAGTAATTTAGAAGCAGTGGCTGTTCTGAACAGCCCAGGGCCAGATTAACAAAACAATGGCTTGGATTGGATTAGCCAGACGATTGATGCTTGGCCAGGGAGGGATTAAAAACTCTAAGGGAGGGGGTGGGTGGTGTAGCTGTAGGATTGTACTGTGTCAGTATTTCCAACGCCAGGTCACCCTAATAATTGCATGAATAAACCCCCAAAGACAAGGCCCAAATATACTAGTACAGTATACTGTACAGTACTGTAAAGTATGTATTATTGTGTGTTGATGTTTTGAATTGCTGTTAACTTGAAAAGTTTCACCATTGTATTGTACTGTATTTGTAAATAAAAGTATTTTGTGGCGACTTCAGCAATAAAAGAACTGGTTAATTTATCTCACATAAAGTACGTGAATACGACCGCAATCACCATTGTACAGTAAATGGGTGCATAGGATGGAACGACAGGTGCTAAAGGGGTATAAATATGATACTGTATTTATCAGTATTGATCAAAGAGAGTTGATCAGAAGGATTCCCCTTATAAAGTATACAGCACTCTATTGTCATTCATACAGTACAGTATACTGTAGTAAAAGGTAGACAACACATGGTCTTGCAGTACAGTATACTGTATTACTAAAAATCTGTCAGGTTGACCAGAATCACTGCGGATATCGGAAAATAATACAATTTTATTAATTCTACGTACTGTATATAAGGGGAATCCTTCTGATCAACTCTCTTTGATCAACACTGATAAATACAGTAATTTATCTCACACTCAGTACTACAAACTGCTTTTTGCTTGCAATAAACAAACAAACAGGGAAGCGCTACTGTATACTGTATGAGTTAGGATCAGGCCCAGCAGCCACTTTATGTTGAAAACCACATATGAAATGAGCATAAATTTGCATGAATAATTACACAAAAATATATAAAATAAATAGCACAAGTCTCTGACAGAGAGAAATTGTCCAGGTGGTGTGGATACAGGTTAATGCCCCTGTCTGATAGGACAGACTCGGGCAAGAATGGCCTGTGAGAGGTGAATATCCAGAATGGTAGCTGGGATGGAAAGCGCTACCAACTGTGCAGGTATTGAAGTGTGTAGAAATGGGAAGGTGCCGTAGGCATCAAATGTGGAAAGCGCTCACCCAGACTTCATACACTGCGCTTTTTGCTTGCATACTGCAAAGCCGCAAGACCAGCAACATTGTAAAAAAAGAGCAAAAAAAGAGCAATGAGCGCGAAATTGGCGTGGGAACTTCTGTTCTAGGGCCCCTAGAAATAATATTCTTTATTTTATTTATAAACTCACATTTATATATAAAGTATATATTTATTTCTCTTCATGTATTTATTTATATTTATTTATTAATTGTGGAGCTGCTGTGCGTGAGGGGCCATGGCCAGGATGGGGGGGGGGGGTAACGGTACAGTATGTGGGTAGGGGGTGAGGGTGGTTAGACCTCACAGTACATTATGCACATTGGGCCCCCCTCCTCCCCACATTTACATACTGTACACTACACGACATCAATGCAGGGAGGGTTTACCAATGCAGGGAGGGTTTACCAATGCAGGTAAGGCTTTAGGCCTTTATATCTCTCTCCCTTCAGTGTAATCTGCTTAACAGAAACATTAGGGGGGAAGGGGCTTTAGGCCTTTATATCTCTCTCCCTTCAGTGTAATCTGCTTAACACAAACATTAGGGGGGAAGGGGTTTTTAAACAATGCTGCTGTGTATAATGTATAAGGTTTTTTACAATTAGATAGATGTAATCCTTGGTATTGTAAGGGTTAGTTTGTTTTTAAATTGTCTTTTCTGGTTGTTACTTACAGTATATATTGATTTTGGTTTACTTGCTTGGTTAAAATACTGTAGTTAAGTTGACTTGTTTGGAAGTGTTTGTACAGTATTTACTGGTAGAGTAGCTTGCAATTATATTGTTAACATTCATTTGCAGAATGTACAGTACTGTATATGGTGCATAGATTTAATGCTATGCATCATTTACAGTATACAATGTACTGTAAATGCAATGTACTGTGTGGATTGTAATGTTATGTTTTACTGTATACTGTATGCTATTCATTAACTTCATTGCTCTACACATCTAGGGATTTCATTCCACCTTACCACCTTTCCTACACATGATTTGTGCTTTAGGCATTGGTTATATTACTGTATGCTAATGCAGATGTGTGATGCTTTGAGACTGTCATTTATACTTTGACAAGTCTACCTTTTGGTGTGTAGTGTGCATTATCCTTAGCGTTGTATACTGTAGGTGCCTTTAAACCCAGTAACCTATTGTGATTCACTTTGATTCTCCCTAGTGTTTTTTGAGTCACTATCCTTTTCATGTTTAGGGTTGACAGTGTGTGTCGTTCCCTAGTGCTGTTCATTAGTGTTTAAGGGTCCATGCCTCTTTTTTAAGTGTTTTTAAATCATGTACTGTACTGTTTATTCATCCCTTTTTGCACTGTGTCAAATAAATAAACAAATATATCAATTGCATACCTGAGTGCTCCCATACGGGTTACTTTTTTCTCTTTTCACTCACATACAGTATGTATATATATATATATATATATATATATATATATATATATATATAGCTGTATGATATATATATATATATATATACACAGTGTATATATGTATACTGTATATATATATATATATATATATATATATATATACAGTGTATATATATATACAAAGTATATACTGTACAGTATATATTTATTTCTCTTCATGTCTTTATTTATTTATTTAGATTTATTTATTAATTGTGGGGCTGCTGTGCGTGAATTTTTTTTATTGGGGGTGAGGGGGGTGTTTGGCCCTTGGTGTGAGTTTACGACTTGCAGCAGCAGCACAATGAATAAATAAATATAAATAAATAAATAAATAAATAAATGACAATAAATACATTTGAAATACATTTTTATTGATAGTGTACATGTGCAGGGGGTCTCCGGAGCTGAAGCGCACAGGTTTCAGGTCTGGGGACCCCGTGCCCCCCGAGATACAGGCCCCTTTAGGGGGTGCCGGTATCCCTCTGCTCTGCTTGGTTTACAGGCCGCGATCACGTGATCGGGACCTTTAAACGCAGAGCACTCAGCACTCAGAAACACAGGCCAGGCAGATTTAAACACACACACAATAGGGGGAGGTTTTTTTACATAGCTTGCAGGGAAGCTTAACGCACACACACAATAGGGGGATAGGGGGAGGGTTTTTTACATAGATTAGAGAGAAGGCAGGGCGTTTTAAAAGCGAGAATAGGGGAGGGGGTTTTACATAGATTTTATTTATTTATTTAGATTTATTTATTAATTGTGGGGCTGCTGTGCGTGAATTTTTTTTATTGGGGGTGAGGGGGGTGTTTGGCCCTTGGTGTGAGTTTACGACTTGCAGCAGCAGCACAATGAATAAATAAATATAAATAAATAAATAAATAAATAAATGACAATAAATACATTTGAAATACATTTTTATTGATAGTGTACATGTGCAGGGGGTCTCCGGAGCTGAAGCGCACAGGTTTCAGGTCTGGGGACCCCGTGCCCCCCGAGATACAGGCCCCTTTAGGGGGTGCCGGTATCCCTCTGCTCTGCTTGGTTTACAGGCCGCGATCACGTGATCGGGACCTTTAAACGCAGAGCACTCAGCACTCAGAAACACAGGCCAGGCAGATTTAAACACACACACAATAGGGGGAGGTTTTTTTACATAGCTTGCAGGGAAGCTTAACGCACACACACAATAGGGGGATAGGGGGAGGGTTTTTTACATAGATTAGAGAGAAGGCAGGGCGTTTTAAAAGCGAGAATAGGGGAGGGGGTTTTACATAGATTTTATTTATTTATTTAGATTTATTTATTAATTGTGGGGCTGCTGTGCGTGAATTTTTTTTATTGGGGGTGAGGGGGGTGTTTGGCCCTTGGTGTGAGTTTACGACTTGCAGCAGCAGCACAATGAATAAATAAATATAAATAAATAAATAAATAAATAAATGACAATAAATACATTTGAAATACATTTTTATTGATAGTGTACATGTGCAGGGGGTCTCCGGAGCTGAAGCGCACAGGTTTCAGGTCTGGGGACCCCGTGCCCCCCGAGATACAGGCCCCTTTAGGGGGTGCCGGTATCCCTCTGCTCTGCTTGGTTTACAGGCCGCGATCACGTGATCGGGACCTTTAAACGCAGAGCACTCAGCACTCAGAAACACAGGCCAGGCAGATTTAAACACACACACAATAGGGGGAGGTTTTTTTACATAGCTTGCAGGGAAGCTTAACGCACACACACAATAGGGGGATAGGGGGAGGGTTTTTTACATAGATTAGAGAGAAGGCAGGGCGTTTTAAAAGCGAGAATAGGGGAGGGGGTTTTACATAGATTTTATTTATTTATTTAGATTTATTTATTAATTGTGGGGCTGCTGTGCGTGAATTTTTTTTATTGGGGGTGAGGGGGGTGTTTGGCCCTTGGTGTGAGTTTACGACTTGCAGCAGCAGCACAATGAATAAATAAATATAAATACAGTAAATAAATAAATAAATGACAATAAATACATTTGAAATACATTTTTATTGATAGTGTACATGTGCAGAGGGTCTCCAGAGCAGAAGCGCACAGGTTTCAGGTCTGGGGACCCCGTGCCCCCCGAGATACAGGCCCCTTTAGGGGGTGCCGGTATCCCTCTGCTCTGCTTGGTTTACAGGCCGCGGTCACGTGATCGGGGCTTTTAACGCAGAGCTGGATACCGGCACCCCCTAAAGGGGCCTGTATCTCGGGGGGCACGGGGTCCCCAGACCTAAAACCAACGCGGTTCAGCTCCAGAGACCCCCTGCACATCTACACTATCAATAAAAATGTATTTCAAATGTATTTATTTGTATTTATTTATTTATTTATTTATTGCGGGGATGCTGTGTGTGATTATTTTTTATTGTGTTTAGCGGGGGTGGGTGAATGGGGTATTCGCCCCAACGATGGTTGGGGAGGGCTTGCGGGGGGGGGGGTGGGGTAGCGGGAGGGCTTAACCCCTTCATGACCGTAGCGGTATTAACTGCTACGATCGTGAAGGGGTTAAGTGCACCCGCAACCCCCCCCCCCCCCTCCCGCAAGTCCTAAACTCACACCAAGGGCCAAATACCCCCCTCACCCATCCCCACTACACACAATAAAGCGGGCACGGTGGGTTAACCCCTTCATTGCCTTAGCGGCTATCCGCTATAGTAATGACGCAGCATTTTCCGTATTTTTAATAATATTGATCAGGAGCAGGGGGGGGGGGGGTTCCCTGAGCATTAATCATTAATTTCTGGCTCAGGGAACCCCCTGCTCACTTTACAATATTATTAAAATAATGCTTCTTTACCATAGCGCATAGACGCTAAGGTAAAGAACGAGTGTTTATTTATACTGTATATTGTATGTGTTTTATTGATACTGTACATGTGCAGAGGGTCTCCAGAGCAGAAGCGCACAGGTTTCAGGTCTGGGGACCCCGTGCCCCCCGAGATACAGGCCCCTTTAGGGGGTGCCGGTATCCCTCTGCTCTGCTTGGTTTACAGGCCGCGGTCACGTGATCGGGGCTTTTAACGCAGAGCTGGATACCGGCACCCCCTAAAGGGGCCTGTATCTCGGGGGGCACGGGGTCCCCAGACCTAAAACCAACGCGGTTCAGCTCCGGAGACCCCCTGCACATCTACACTATCAATAAAAATGTATTTCAAATAATTTTTAATGTGTGGATGTTTGCGCAGAGAGAGAGCAGCGGATCTCTCTCTGCTGCAAACACATCTCGCCCCCGCCGCCCATACAGTAGTATCATTTATGTATGTGCATATACAGTACAGTACAGTACTGTACAGTACTGTATGTTAGGGCTTACAGGGGTTGTTGTTATACAGTACTGTATATATATATATACTGTATACTGCATTACAATTCATTATAGGGGACGGCTTCACAGAGAATAGCTCGCAAGCGCCACCATGTGTATTTTGACGGCATTGCAGTATTGTAACCAGCCGGAATAAAAAGCTTAAATTCCTGCCGGAAAATAACGCAATGCACTCTGGCTGAAAAATATCAGAAACCTGAATACACCCGAGTATACCCGAATTCGCGGGACTAGCCGTGCTCGAATAAAGTGTGTCGCCAGTGTATGTCCACTGACAATTATACAAATTCAAATAAATTCTCAGTACATTTTGACATTTTTTGGGGAACAAAATGGGAGAAATTGAATATGTTTTCATATGATGTGTTTACAGTAGGTTTCTCACGCTCGTGCTGCCTGCAAACTTGACAAGACCCCGGTACTGAGATGGGAAGGAAGAACACCACACACCCGCAGCAGCGGAGGGGTGCCCGGATTGTGGTATTTGAGCGGAGCCGGATTTGGGCTAGAGAGAAGGGTTTGTCGGGTACTTGCCGGTCCTGGGTAGTGGAATGTAGAATGGTCGTGTGCGTAAGCCAAAGGGTTTGGGAGTAGAGAGAGCTGCATAGTCGAGTTCCGTTTGCCAAGTCCAAGAGTTAGAGAAGAAAGCGTAGCAGAGTTCCGTAGCCAGAGTCAAGATCCATAGAAGGTAAGCAGATGGGCCGGTTCAGGAACATGGAGACTGAAACAATAGAGAGCAAGTGCCAAGCACAAGACCAGACAGCACCAAAGGACCAGAGTCTATGTTGAGCACTGACTGACTGAGGGGGAAGTAAATAGCTGATAGCTGCCAATCAGAGGGAAGGAGGGCTGAGTCAGGGCTCAAGGAAGTACCTGGATAGGTGCTCAGGCAACGGGAGGTGGGCAGGGGCAGCCGTAAAGCCCGGGAGCATGGTGCACCAGTGATGAGATAGGCGGGGTGGAGCCAAACCCCGCAAGCAGGAGAGAAGAAGAACGGGTCTGCGCGTGCCCTGTAAAGCTGACGGGCGGGCGCGCATGACCCGGAAGAGGAGAGGGAGCCACGGGAGAGACATCCGCGGGGGCAGGGGACCGGTGGGGCACCGTAAACCGGGGAGACCGCCAGAGAAGGTAAGCGGGAAGTGCGGCATGGTGGAGGCAACCCCGGACCCTTACAGTACCCCCTTTTGAGGATCGAACTCCGGATGATATTCCCAGGGTTTATGGGGAAACTTTTGATGAAAACGCCTGAGTAAAGATGGAGCATGGAGTTCAAGCTGTGAGACCCAGGAGCATTCCTCTGGTCCATTCTCCTTCCAGTGGACCAAGAACTGGACCTTGCCTCAGAAGATGTGAGAGTAAATGATGGACCGGATCTCAAATTCCTGTTTTCCTTGTACCGTAACTGGAGGAGGCCTGTGTGGATGGTGAGAGAACTGAGCACTTGCAAAGAATGGTTTAAGAGGGAAACATGGAAGACTGACGGAATCTTCATGGACGGCGGGAGATGAAGACAGTAAGCCACAGGATTTACCTGTTGTGAAATAGAGAAGGAGCCAAGGAACCTAGGAGATAACTTCGGAGAAGGCGTCTTCAACCCGATGTTCTTGGAAAGAGCCAGACCTTATCTCCAGGTCTATATATTTATGCGCTTCTTGACGAAGACGATCTGCCTGTATCTTCTGTCTCTGGACTGATTCCTGTAATATTCCTTGAATCCTTCTCCAAGAGTCCTGAAGAGAGGTAACCCTGGAATCTGCTGCAGGGACTCCAGACGTGGGAAAGAGGATAGGAAGTCGATTAGGATGGGCATCCCCCATTTGGGAAGAGAAGCCAGAGATGACCCAGGACTGCCCTCGAATTTAAGCAGGTCTTTGACACCCCGGGGTCGCAAGATCACGGCAGCATCCTTTCTCTTTCATATCTCTCAAGATCTCCGGCCAGTCGCTAAGTACACTGCGGCCTTCTGGCAGGGGTTAGCCGAATCCCTCAAGGATCAACTGGCTGCTCAGGAAAAACCTACTAATTTAGTGGGTCTCATTGCGGTATGTATCCATGTCGCCCAGCGTCTCCAGGAGAGGAAGGTCGAACGCTCTTACACTCGGCCTCTTCCGGCCAGACCTTCTATCCACAATGTTGTTCCTATAGATTCTTCTCTTTCTGATGATCCTGAACCTATGCAAATGGGAAGCGACCAAGTATCTTTCACTGAGAAACAACACCGGCGGACAGCGGACTATTGTCACTATTGCGGTCATCGTGACCATCAACCATCTCGCTGCCCACTCAAACCAGGAAACACCAAAGCTCAATGAGGTATAAGATGATCACATTGGGCACTATTTCTTCTTACCCTTTTCCCCATGAAATTTTGCCGAGCTGGATCATGCTGCCCATTCTCCTCAAGGGTGACAACTTCCAGGTCTCTATATCCGCCTTCATTGACTCCGGTTCAGGAGGAAATTTTATTGATCAAAATATTGCTTTAAGGAACAGGATCCCGCTTCTTCATAAAGCTGTGCCTGTCGGGTTGGAAGCCATCGACGGACGTCCTCTCCAGCCAGCCTTCATCTCTCTGAAGACTTGTGAACGTTCTCTCATCACTAAAGACGGACATAAGGAAGAGATCGTTCTTGACGTTATTCATACTCTATCCGCTAAGGTAATCCTAGGCCTTCCCTGGCTACAACAGAACAACCCACAGTTGGATTGGACAAACAAAGGACCCATACAGTGGAACCCTCAATGTACCAAGTCTTGTTTTTAATCAAGACGACAAATCTGCGGTTTATAGTTCCCAATGAAGACAAACCTACTCTTCCTGAAGTTTATGCTGAGTTTAAAGATGTCTTCAACAATTTATGTTCCGAGGTTCTTCCCCAACATCGGCCTTTTGATTGCTCGATTGATCCTTTGCCAGGCTCTGTTCTTTCCAAACCAAGATCTTACCCTCTTTTTCTTCCCGAGACCAAAGCTATGTCTGAATATATTCAAGAGAACATGAAGAGGGGATTTATTCAGAATTCTTCATCTGGGGCTGGCTTTTTCTTTGTTAAAAAGAAAGACTGGTCTCTCTGCCCTTGTATTGACTACAGGGGGCTCAATAAGATCACTGTGAAGAACCGCTACCCCCCACCAGCTCATTTCTGAGCTTTTTGATTGCTTACAAAGGTCCACTATCTTTTCCAAATTGGACCTTCAAGGAACATATAATCTTGTCCGTATATGCCAAGGCAATGAATGGAAGACAGCCTTCAATACTCGTGATGGACATTACGAATATCTAGTCATAGCCTTGGGTCTTTGTAATGCTCCGTCAGTATTCCAAGAATTCATAAATGAGATTTTTCGAGATCTTTCCAATCTTTTTGTCTTAGACGACATTCTCATCTTTTCTAAATCTCTCTCAGAACACATCCATCACACTAAGCTGGTCTTGTCTTGCCTTCGGGAGAATCTCATGTACGCCAAACTAGAGAATTGTCTATTTCAACAGAAATCCATTTCTATCCTGGGCTATATTATTTCAGACTCCGGATTCTTAGAACAGGCACAGAGAGAACAGAACCCCACTGGAGAGCACTCAAACATGTACATAAATCACAGTGTACTGGAATGGAAAGGTAGTGAATGAAATGAGGAGTGAGTGGATTAAAATATTTTAATGGGAGTAATGACTCAACTAAAATGGGTAGAACACTAGGTTTCAAGAGTAAGGTGAGCCAAGAAAGCGCAGCGAAATAAAATATACCGAATAATGTGCATGGAGTGTGGGCTATCACCCTTGATGATATATGCAGTGTGTAGCTAGATGAGTATGTTTACCGAGGTGGCCTATGTCTGCTGGATAATGACACAGGTGCAGCCACTCTTGGGTGGCTGAGACAAATAACGGCAAGGATAGGAACACTCACACTGAAGTAGAAGTATAGTATAGTTGCTAATAGGTGAGTCAGCCCACCCATGTGATCATAAGGTTTTAGGAAGCAGATTGAACACTGCGGATGTCAGTGTCAATGAGCTGTCACAGAGACTGCAATCATAGCTATGTATAGCCAATAGTAAGGCAGTCCAAACAAATAGACCACTGCAAGTGTCAGTAACAGTAGCTGTCAGATAAAGATGCAGTCTTGACAGTGTGGCAGATGACACACATTGGATGTATCACCAGTTTATGAGCACCCCTGAGGGGGTGTCTATTAGGAACACAGAAGGCGGCTGTTGCCGCAGTGAATAAAAAGAGAACAGTAGCACACAAGTTGTGTCTACTCACACCTCGGTAGGTAAAAACAGCATAGATATCCGGTAAAAATAGAGTAACAGACCCTGTGGTAGTGCTAAATAGCTATACACCTACTTGCTAATGCTGGGTGTATTAAAGTTCGCCACGGGTATTGCTCAGGTAAGTTACAGCTAGCTCAATGCATATACAGAGCTCCGTGTAGGGAGCTAGTGTGAGACGGTCGCGCTCCGATCACGAGCGTTGGTCCCGCCCCTTTGACGTGACAACAAGGAGTTTCACGCTATCAAACTCACACTACAAGAATGGAGACACCTCTTTGAAGGTACTGAAAATCCAATTTCAATTCTCACAGATCATAAAAACTTGCTGTACATTGAAAACGCCTGTCATCTAGGAGCTCATCAGGCCCGTTGGTCTCTCTTCTTCTCTAGATTAAATTATCTGATTTCTTATATTCCCGGGTCTAAAAACCTGAAAGCTAAAATCCTGAAAGCTGATGCACTGTCCCGTCAGTTCGTGGTTGAAGACAAGTCTGAGGATATATCGGAGACTATCCTCCCTACCAAATACATTTTTTCTGCCAATTCTTTTGACATCCTGGATGACATTTTGGCTACTCAAACACGTATTCCCGATGGTCTTGAGGTGCTGGATGGTTGTCTATATGCTGCTCCTCAATTTCGCAAAAAGATTCTAGACTGGGGTCATTCATCTAAGTCTGCCGGTCATCCTGGTTCCAGAAGAACTTCTGACCTCATCAGACGAAAATTCTGGTGGCCTACTATTCTTAAAGACATTGAGGAGTTTGTTAAGTCCTGTCTATCTGCGCCCAGGTTAAAGCTACACGCAACAAACCACTGGGTCTCCTACGCCCACTGCCAGTTCCGGAACGTCCCTGAGTCATCTCTCTATGGATTTTATTGTTGAGCTTCCTATTTCTAAAGGAATGAATACTATTTTGGTCGTCGTCTACAGATTTTTAAAACAATCTCATTTCATCCCTCTCAAAGGCCTACCCAATTCCACTTCCTTAGCTGATATCTTTGTCAAAGAGATTGTCCGTATCCACGGAGAACCTTTGACCATAGTATCCGACCGTGGTCCTCAATTTGTCTCTAAATTTTGGCATGCATTCGTCCAAAGAATCGACACTGCTCTTCATTTTTCTTCAGGGTATCAGCCCCAGACCAACGTACAGACTGAAAGAACTAACCAAACTTTGAAAAAATATCTACGCTGCTTCATTTCCGACACCCAAGATGACTGGGTGGATCTTCTCCCATGGGACTCTTGTGGAGGCAACTCAAAGACAAAATGTTCAAGCGGACCATCATCCGCGCAGGGTGCCCAACTTCAAACCAGGAGACACGGTGTGGCTCTCTTAAAAAAATATCAGACTGAAGACACCAACCCTCAAACTTGCTCACAGGTTCCTGGGTCTATTTTCCATTTTGGAGCAAATCAATCCTGTCGCGTACCTGTTACAATTACCTCCTTCTATGAAAATACCTTCAGTCTTTCATGTTTCTATTTTTAAGCCTGTGTTTCTATGTTCTCAATTTCCTAACACTTCTTCTACTCATAAACTGGTGATCATACAAGGTCAAGAGGAGTACGAGATACAGTCCATCATTGACTCTAGAAGATCAAGGGGATCAGTCCAGTACTTGGTCCACTGTAAAGCATTTGGACCTGAAGAGAGGTCCTGGATATCTCATCACCAAGTACACGCTCCAGTTTGTTGAGGCGCTTCCACACCAGGTACCCCCACAAGCCATATTGGAGTCGTCCTGAGGCCGCTCGTCAAGGGGGGTACTGTAAGGAAACGGGAACATGTCCCTTTCGGCGTGTTCCTCCTTACCTCCTGCTGCACAGCATCCTGCTGAAAGTGATCCAAGAGCACGTCCACCGCGGCGTGCTTCCTCCTTGTCTCCTGCTGTACAGCCTCCCGCGCATCTTACAGAGAGCGCACATCCACACAAGGCTTTCACAGTTCCAACGGAGCTTGGCTCTGCTCCTCCACTGGTACGGCGCAGCTGCCCCGTGAGGCGCACACACGTGACGCACGTGCACCGCTCCCCAGCTATGCATCAAATCTAATATTGCCTTCACCTGTCTCATGCCTCCGCAGAGGCCGCTCCTCCACTCCACCCCCTTCTCATATTGGACTCCTGTCTCCATATATGCTCAGCTCTGTCACTTCCTCTATGGTTGAGCATAGTTTTTGGTAGCCTTGTGTTCCCACGTCTCTATCTCTGCCTTGTGCCTTGTGCTTTAACTTTCTTGTTGCTTGCCTCCTTGTGTACCGACCCAGCTAGACTTTGGACCCTGCTCTGGATCATCAACCCCGGCTTGCCTTAGACCATCCAACCTTCTCCATTCCTGGATAACAGACCATCTACTACTCTCCTGACTCCAACCCATGACCATAGTACTTCAGACTCTGACTATCCTCCTGGCACCTACCCACGACCTTGGCAATTATCATGACTAACCCACTCTCTCCAACTCAGACCCGGCGATCTTGACTGTGGGTGCACAGTTCTATACTTTCCCACCCCAGTACCCGGGTTCCACCTTGTTGGTGGTGAGTGCAAGCATTACATTGGTCTTGTCTGTGCCATGCATGAATTAAAAACTGTGATGGTCCACTCGGGTAGTGGACTTCTCCCTGTTATCACATTGGGGATGTGGGGCTGCTGTCCCTTGGGCAGCTGTAAGGATGCGCCCATAGACATATCTCCTGTGCGGAGGCACGCGGAGGCTGAGGGAAAGCGGGTGCTTTCCCTGGCCATGGTACGTGTGCCATCCGTGGGTGTGTCTATGGACGTGCCAATGATGTCATGGAGCTGGTTTGCCCTCAATGGGCGAACCGCTCACATGACCGCCCTCCTGCTCTTCCTGCCTCTCCTGCCTCCGCGCGCACGTGCCCGCATGATGCATGTACGCGAACACTGCCTTAAGGCAGTCTTTTTGGTCAGCATGTTGACGCGTCCGTGCTGTCTTCCACAGTATGAACGCAGCCAAAGAAGCTGAATCCTCTCTGCAAGGCTGGCCCCCTCCCCCCAAGAAGCGTGACAATTCCAGGCGTGGAGAGTCTGTTAGCCACTGGGGCTACTACGGCTGCACTCCCAATAACTGGCTTTGCAACAATGCTCTTGATGCTCGATTCCTCCCCTTGTCCTTCCACCCCTGCTGAACTGGTGAGCACTGCAGCTTCAGGTGAGAGTATGTCCCCCTCAGGTACTGCAAAACTGGCTTCATGAGCTTCTAAGTCCTCCTCAAGCTGTGTCTTTGACTGACCGTCTGTCGGTAAGCCACAGCTCTCACACCTGACAACAATTCTGGGTTGGTCCAATGACCGGAACCAACTTGACTGTCTGTCCATGTTCGCCTGGTGGCACTAAGCTAAGTGACAAATGAGAATCTGTGCATTCTCTGCCTTGTAAAATGTGTGTACATTACCTTTGGTTTTGAGAGCTCGCAATCTACGAGTTTCTCTCTGTGTTATAAGACCCCGCAGGATTTTAAAACATAGGATCAATGATCCCACTGCTACCACCAGTAAATAAAGCCTGTCACGGGAGACCAGGTATTTACACCTTTATAACAGGATCATATCACTGAGCAAAACCAAGAAGTAAAACAAAACGCGATGTATTCCTTAGAAACAGACATACACACAATGGATTACAATATACTGGAGAAAATACACTTACTGGGGGTCTGGGCTACAAAACTAAACTTTCCTTGTCAAAATTGTCAATAAAATAAAGTCTTTAGGTTAACTGGTATTCAGCCCGAAAAGTCCTGGAACTCAAATTGGCATGAGTTTCCAGACGCCACTGCTGTATCTCTTCCGGAGATGCCAAAATCCCTTGACCAGGATATAGCACCAAACGTCCTTGTACTCTTTTTGCCGTGTAGTTCCAGCCACGGCCGCTAA
Source organism: Ascaphus truei (assembly GCF_040206685.1). Taxonomy (NCBI): domain Eukaryota; kingdom Metazoa; phylum Chordata; class Amphibia; order Anura; family Ascaphidae; genus Ascaphus; species Ascaphus truei. Next base: position 396,024,674 of record NC_134484.1, on the reverse strand, counting down.
GAACTCAGAACTTGACTCCGAAAAGTGGGAATTAGAAAATGTCTTGACTTGAAAATCTCTGAAGCCGGTCGCTACCATTTCTCCAAGAGCATCTTTTGGTGAGTTCAAATTTGCTGCTGCTGCTGCTTTGGCACTTCGAATCCGAGGACCGGATTGGCTGCTGGGTATCTTATAGTATTTCAGATTCATTCATGAAATACTACAACCAATCCGAGCCTGGGAACTTTACAACCAGCTAATCAGAAGGTTGCAAGTCTCCAAAAGCCAGGCAAGCGGTTGTTCTGAATATAACAAGGGCATGCACGAGTTTGCCACATTAGCCACTTGTTATTCAGAAGTCTCTTGGGCTATGAGGGGTAGAATGGGACTATATGCTTTTATTCCCACTAGCCATATCCCCCACACACTGTAAACCCAACTTAGACTGTAGAAACCTTATAGCCACATTGGCTATAAAACTTTTTATGAAACATAATAAATATTTCCCATTTTCCCACAGTGAAATTAAAAGATACTTAGCTTCAATCTCAGAGCTGTAGCTCCTTCCCTTAAGAAAGCATCATTTTCTTTAGAACCAAAAAATGCTTAGGCACACTCTCAGGACTGTACCTCTTTTGTTTACTGAAACTAGGACTTAGGTTTCACAAAACCTCTCGCAACTAAATTTACAGTTGGAGAAAACCCCAGAACCTATATACTGATTCTGGGGTACCTGGTCATATACTTGGAAACCCTCACTTACTTAGGGAACCTTGACTGTACCTGGGATACATAAATCCCTATGTCCTAATTTACCTTTCTGGTCTGTGCTAAGCAGAATAACCTGGCGGTGAGATGCATAATTGTTTTCATGGGAGTATTTTCACTGGAGTGATGTGTGTGTATATGTTCCCGAGAATCTGACCCGATTCCCATATACATGTTTGGGGTAACCAGCAACTCTGGACCTCGGCTACCTAGACACAATCTGACAACACTTTTACCGCATCCCCCCCCCCCCTCCCTCCCACCCCCCTTGAAATTCATATCCTGAGAATCTCCACTGGTTAGCACTTCTGCAAAGGTAAAACACACATAAAATCTTTATTGTCATACAATTACATTCATTACAGGCACAATACACAGGTTAAAGAGCTGACACACTAAAACCTAAAATAGGGCTCTGAGGTAATCAGCCGGGCATAATACCTTAATTGATGGCCTGGTAACCCCTTCATCATCACCTATCCTTA